>NW_015150885.1:397308-476148 GCF_000732505.1 Cyprinodon variegatus
ACTTTTTTTGTTTAGAGTAAAACTCTCCTAGTTGTAGTATAAAGGTTGAACACAAAGCCTCTCTCAGGGAGATTGAGGAACTTTTGCCTGGGCTTTACTGTTGCTAGGTAGCAGAATAGAGCATGTGACTTAAAGACAATCTGAGGACTGAGAAGCTGCTGGTACAAATCTCTTAATAGTGCAGATTTCCCCTCTGGTCACCTACATTTTGTCCAATAATCTCTACATCTATAAAGTGAGAAAGTACTTAGAAGCAACTTTTTGACAGCCCCCATACTTGTGCATGTTGTGTTTGCAGCACAGCTAGATCCTGCTTCTCAGGTTGTAATCTGCTTTCTTTTTGCTCAACCCTTAGTATGTAAGCTCCTTAGTGTGAATCAAGCAACTAATTACTCTGCAGCTGCTGCAAACTGGAATCATTTCTACAGAGGGAACAGCTCAGAGTTGAGAAGGGTCATTTGTACGACTTGTTTTAATGAAATAACCCATTTTATTTCCTCATAAACATAAAAGAATATGTCAAATGTAAAGAGAAATCTATCCGGGCAGTACTTCCCCTTGTATTTCCTTTGAAAACGGGCAGTTGCTGAACTTGTAAATGGCATTTTTGCTGATGGCAGCTGAAGTTTATAAACGATGACTGAGGTAGAAATAACTGAATATCATTTAGCTTTGTCAGCATGTTCATGGTGATAATTAACTTTAAATTTATTGTAAATGATGAACCGGAGCGTCCCCTAAAGAGCATAACTAGTGTACCCTGGTCAACAAAATGGTGCTTTAACTCAAAGGAATTTGTTATTACTTTGTTATACCAGGTATTGTTAGACATACATCTGAAACAAGCAGAATTTTTGGCACTAAATTAGACAAAGTTTTTCCCAATTTTAGGTCATGAAATCCTAGCATAATAAGAGAAAGAATGAATGTATTTATATGGAAAGCGTTTCTTTGAAGCTGCTTGACTTGAATATTTTTGGAAGTTTTTTTCCTTTCTACTGTCACCACATGCATGCTTAGTATAACGGTTTACTGCAAACTTAACAACTTGGTGCAATCGACTGTCCTGTGTTGCATTAGCCTTTTTAAAAGGAGGGATAGCAACCACCCCATGAATCGGCATAGATCTATTAAATAGAGAATCTTATCAGTGAAGGCCTGATAAACGTAATTTGAGCGCGCTGTTCTATAACTATCAAACTGGAATCTGTGTAACTGGCTTTAAATTGGTGAACATGATTGGATTCAGTTCACTGTATTTTCTCTGTGTGAATGTTAAAAACTGATTTGAATTCAGAGTCAGCTCAAACTAGGGATCTCCCAATCTGACATTGATGTATAGATAGAAACACCACTTTGATCCCCTTCTGTTCCCATACAGGTAGCTGTACCTGTTGTTGTAGACTATTGTTCTCTGTTTGAGTAACGCCCACCCTTTTCACATACTAGTCACAGTAATCTGCTGAAATTTTGGCCCATTCCCCCTGACAGACTTGGTTTTGCATGATCCAGGATTGTAAGCCACCTCACACACACACCTTTTAAATTCTGCCTAATAAAGCATTGATGACTTCTTCCTTACAGAGTGGCCATGTCAACACAGGAGAAATTTCACTCTACATAATGACACTCTCCTTCTAGCTTTAGCCAGAATCTTAACAGCACCCTCATTATTTGTTCTGGGGTTGCATGTTTGAGAGTTATATTTTGGTTGAAAAATTCCCAACCTACCAGGGTCATTGATGTTTGAACATATGATCCATAAGGCATCTAAAAATTAAACCCAAGGATGTCTCAGACCTGTAGGTTAACAGCTGTCTTCCCAACATCATGAATTATTTCTTTTTTATGTTCAATTTGATCAAACAAGACGGCAGTAACTTTTATGTGTTGCCTTAGACTGAGATTTCACTAAAATGTTATGAATTAACAGCTGTAAAGCTGGGAAACTGTATTTTGATACTGTATAATAAAACACATATTAGAATTAACCCATCCTGTTCTGAGATCATTCTTTCTTTGTAATCATTATGATGCTCCCTATTTCCTCATTGTTTTCATCTTTACCAGAGGTATCCACCTCCCACTGTCATGCAGAGTTTGAATTTATAATAATTGAATTGAGGTTACCAACAAAAATTACATCCATGCAATCCATTACATTTGTACTATTGGAGAAATCAATATTGCAAATATGATTACAGTTTAATAGAATATCGAGCAATAGAATGGACCTATCTGAAGATTTTTTATTGCTGCATCATCATCTTCTAGGTATTAATCTTGCAGTATAAAAATAAAGTAAAAAAAATCAATAAAAAATGTTTTATTCAGACAAAAAAAAAAGAGGTAATTCTGATTTAATGTGAGAAAGCAATAAAGATGTGTGTTTTTTTTACAGTGTATGTAAATATGTGGTGACAGCTTTGGGTATATAAGATGAGTCGGATTAAATAAACATGTGCTCCTTCCTGCTGTTTTACTACAAGGGGAGGAGGGTACTTTCTCTAATCTCTGCTTGATCCTCTACAGAAATCCCTTATTTTGATAATCGTTCCTGCTCTTGTACCTTCTGGAGCCTGTTATCCTGGCTGTGAGATTGATACTGCTGCTTAATGCTTACGCCAACCTTAATGGCTAATGTGACAGTCTTAAAAGAGATTTCACGCTGCTGGGTTTTTAACCACCCTCTCATGGTTTTGTTGCTCTTCACATGTTTGGTTTGTCAATGAATTGTTTTTCTTTGCTGATCATTTGCTAGTAAGGTCCCTAAAGCTCCTCCAAAGTGCACAGTAAGAGCATTTTTATGCATTCATGTGGAAAAATGATAGACCGTGCAACATAATGGTCAGATTTTGCGGTTAAATGTTATAGAACTGCAAGTTAGAGTTTGTCTTCTGCTACTCAGTGTTTTCCTTTGCATTTAAACTCATCCTGGTGTGGCTCATGCATTAATAAAACCCTAGACATGGAGACTTCTTTCCAGTGTGAAAGACTAAAACATTGTGCAACAGAAACATTTTATTAGAAACTGGAATAAATCCCTTCCCACCAACCCTTGTCCACGTTAGTTCAACTTCTAATGCACTTCTGGTTAGCTGTTACTCACTGTCAACAACACCAAAAAGAAGTTGTACAGTTCTTCCTAGTATTGTCGATATTTTGACAACGTAATTCCTGTTGTTTTTATCCTGAGCATTCCTCAGTTCAGACCAAGCCTTGCCTCTATTCTTCTATTTATGCCTCCCTCTTGCTTCCAAGCCCATAGGTTTTTTTTTAACCTGTTTTTGAGTGTACTACTGAGAGCCAAAGTCACTTGTTTGGCATTTGATGGCATTCTGCTGCATCGATTTCCATATGAAACAGGCAGCAGCACTTCGCTTTGACAGCATGGACGGGTCCTGCATCTACGCTGCCAGCAGCCGTCCTCTTAACTTTTCTACACACATTCAGTCCGAGGTGACGGCTGTGCCTAAACAGGACGGCATTGATGAAAGCTCAAAAACATCTTTTAGTTCCCCAATATATGCCCAGAAATGTTTCTTGCACACCAGACCTCTGCTACATTTATGTTTTACCTTAATTATTTGTTCCTTCAAAATTCTGCTGTTGACCTGCAAAACAGTTTTTTTTTTTTTTTACTTGAATGGCCTTTGCAATAATAACTCTCCGTCTCAGTTGGCACCTTGTTTTACACCATTGTAATTTCCCCAGAGGGGTCTTGGAGAATTTAGGTTGCTTCATTCTAATGCATGTCTTTGTCGGCCGATTGTAGGAAGTTCTTATCTTCCCTTACAGATTGTGATCTCTCCTGCTGTGCATTTAAGTTGGTAATTAAGGGAAAGGAAAACAGTAAATTAACCAAAAAAAGACTTAGCTTCAAATCATTAACAGTCAGATCAAGAATAAAAAGATTTGCACTTTAGCTTCAACAATATTTATTGACATACTGTAAATATTGTTTTAGTTCAGTAGCATTTCTATAACTCCATCCTTTGATATACTAACTGAGTCACAGAGAGCCACTTGCAGCTCTGGAAACCTCAGATCTAGCAGATAAAAACTGTGTTTCTAACTCAATATGAGTGAAGCTAAAAGTGCCACAAAATAATTTTTAAATAAAATTGTAAAAAAAGTGTTATTTAAATCACTATAAGGGACCTATCAGCTGTGTTTTTTTTGTGCGCACATAATCTTTTTATCCTAAATATATATTGTTTTTGTCTTATATAAGGGACATAACAGGGGCCAGGAACACTTAAACTGGGGCATTGGCCCCTGTTAGCCCCCCGTCTAGAACCACCCATCTATCAGGTTTAAGACATTTGAATATTAAGAAAAAAGGTCTAAAGTACAAATGCACTGGTTGATGACTCATGATCCGAATTAGACAATTTTAGATTAATGAATCATCGTTATGAAACTTAAAGACAAACATTGTTTCCTGTAAATGTATCCAGACAAAAATAAAAACTCCTGTAAAATGAACTCTAAACATATCAGAATAAGATAAAGCCAAGGAACAAATGCTTGATGCATTTGCATTGCATTTACAAGGTTTAGACATGCTTATAAATAATCTGCAGTACTTAATATCAAATTTTATATCTATTTAAATACATAGAAAAATAAAATTTAAATGATTATAATCAGAATCTGGGGAATGTATAAAGGGGAATATTGCAATGAGCCAGAAAAGGCCTGACAGGTGCATGTTTACAAAGGAAGCAGGAAAAGCCCTCACCTGAAATAGTGACTTTTAAAGTTTCAGCTTCCGTGTGTTGAATGTGCCACCTTTTGTAGAGGTAATGGTGTGAGGAAACACTGTCTGTATTGAATTGTTTCCAGCAGATTAGTTACCCCTTGGCATAGCTGCCAGCCTGGGTCTGCATGTACGGCATCTACACACATCTACACACTGCTTCAGATGTTCATTTACATTACTTTTGATGTAGCTTTTTTTTTCTTAGATGCTTTTTTAATATCATGTTTTTTTCATATAACTACCCTTTAAAAATGTGCTTTTTATTCAGTAGAAAATATCTCTTGCCTTAGCCAATTTTCATTAAACCCTACTTGGAAATTTTGGATTAAAGTTGAAACAACAGCCGCAGGAAGCCGCCTATAAGTGTTAAAATGTGGCTAAAAGGAGGTTCAGATTGACTGAGTTAGATTTATTTCAAAGTCTTTATCAAGGGTATATTTAGATGAGACACTGACACAAACTGATTTGGCATATAGTTCTAAAGCAGAAGTCAATGGATGCTTAAGGTCTGGAGGGTTGATGTCAGGGTAAATATCTGATTCCTGAACTGAATGCAGCTTTTTGCTCATTTTACCTGCTTTGATGCTTTTGACGATGCCGAAGCTTCAGGGATCGCTGCCTTGAAACAAGCTTCCCTTTGAAAGCGATCCGAGCAGTTTTATCATTATTGAACCGAGCAGGAGAGGATAATCAATCCAATGAGTTAAATATGCAGCTTATTTTGCTGAGTTTTTTTTTTTTTATAAGAGCAGTTAAGTGTGACGCTGGGTAGGGTGAGCAGAGAAAAAGGCATGCACGTGTTTTACTAGCTTGTAGAGGAGTTTATCTCTCTTCACAGCAATTATGATGAAAACTTTCAATTTTGAGCTCATATACCTGGTATCATCAACTTAGACTTTCAGGGATAAAATACTATTGCAGCTTCACGTATCTTCTTTAATTTATTTAAAATTATGATCCTGATATTTAGCTAATTTAATAGTCAATGTAAACAAAACAAATACATAGATTTCCCTTAATAAATTAAAAACTATTGTCTCTTAGCCTATACATATATATTGCTCCTGCAGAGAATGTGTGTTGGAATGGCTCTGGTACCACCCAGTACCACTATTTACTCTAATTACATCTCAGAACGGACAGGGGCAGCACGCTATATATCAAGATGTCAAAGAGACCATCAAAATTGCACATTCCTCTTTGATTGGGCCTGATGGAGTGCTCTGTCTCTGAACTGTGCCGCCTGAATCAATCTCTCCTGGAAAACATCAGGGAAGCTAGAGCGGTGGTACCTTATCTCAGCAGATGCCACTCTCTGGGAACATCAAAAGAAAGTTGAAGATGAGTGAAGTGAGGTTAGTAGAAGTGTCTGGGGATGGCTGGCACGCTTGTCTCCGAGGTTTGTCGCTGCTGTTAACAGCATACTTAATCAGGGGAAAGCTTCACCTCCTCCCTATATGCGCTTAGACTTAGAAAAAACATCTATTTTTTCAAGAAGATCATTTATTGATGTAACCAAGTTTAATTAATGCAGGAAAGTAACAAAAATGTAAAGAATCTGTATCTGTGTGCAGGATGTGAATTGGGGCAGTTTCGGTGTGGGACGGGTCGATGTATACCTGGTGAATGGCACTGTGACGGAGCGTCAGATTGCAGCGATGACTCCGATGAACACGACTGCCGTAAGTTAAAGCATACAGTATCTCCATAATATGTGTGGAGAGGATCAAAACATGTAGCTACAAGGCAAATTAGCCATGTTACACCTAAGAGCTTGTTCTATTTCCTCAGATACAAGTGTTGTTGAGTGCTACTTCTTATTAGGCTCAAAATCTGGGTGTAGTGATGGACTCAGACCTGAACCTTCAGAGGCATATAGAGACAAGTATCACTGGAAGAATATTTCCAGGATTAAAAGAGCAATGTCCCAGTAAGACCTTAAAGAAGTTATTCAGTGAAAAAGTTAATCAAACAGTGGAATTTGATTCAGAAAGCTGCAGCCAGCATCCTCACTAAGTGGAGCACATCACCCCATTTCTAAAGTCCTTCTACTGGCTCCCACTATTATCTGAATATCAGATAATAGACTTTAAAATACCTCTGTTAGTCTGTAGATAATTCAATGTCTAAATATTACAGACTTGTTGTCAGAGGATCATCTGTCCAGACCTCCCAAGTCTTCTAGATTAAGTCTGCTCTATACACCAAGAACCAGAACCAAACATGAAGAAACACTTTCGTTCTTTTGCTCCACTGATCTTGAATGAATCCTCAGACTACTGTTAAATTGCTGAAACCCTAAATTGCTTTAAATCTAGATCAATAACCAGTTTATTTATAGTTTCTTTATGTCCTTTTATTCTGTTTGTAGCAACGCTTTACTTTTCTTTATTATTTTTTAGTGCAGATTACCTTTTTATGTGTTTTTGTTTCTTATATTTCAATAATGTAAAGCACTTCTGGTATTTCCTGTTGCTGGAATGCACAAATACACAGGCTTCACTCTGATATCTACTTATATGTCTCACTCTGCGGGGGTGAATAATGATGTGTTTTTGTGTGTATTCTGACAGCTCAGGTAACATGTGATGACAGTCATTTCCAGTGCCTGAGTGACGGCGAGTGCATCCCCATTGTATGGCTGTGTGATAATGAGGAGGACTGTGAGGACAGCTCAGATGAGAGGCACTGCCGTGAGTACACTTCAGATCAACAGCAACTTTTCCATAGTTTCTCTGCAAATATTGTCATTTGCCATCCATTATTTGTTATAGATTCAGAATGCAGGCTTTGCTTTTTTCTATTTATTAGGATTTTTTATTTGAAATATTGCACATTTTGCACTGAAAGGAAAGTGTTACATGGTTTATAAAACAATTTTAGTGAGAGGGATTGCCTCCAGATGCCACCTGATGAGGTAACAGAAATATCTCAGAGGTTTGTTAAAGAACATACTGTATGATGTCATTTATCGGAACATGTGAAGAAATATCTTCAGTAAGACAAAAGGACACACCAGGTCACCAAGACAAGCAGACAGAAAGCTGTGGAGAAGTGAAAAGCTGAGTGACGTTCTTATAGAACTGCATTTCAAGTTTAAACCTCTCCCAGAACAATGTTCAATCTTCAAACCTACAAAAACATGGCATCTGCTGAAACTGTCAGGGGCTGCAAAGATCTACTGCTCTAGTGGGAGAACCTGCTGACTGAAAAACTATTTATGGTGACGCCGTAGATAGGGCCTTAATGAGAAAGTGACAAGAAGGAAATCTTTCATCTTCCATCTTGGAAAGGCTGCACCATTATTGCTTTGAAACAAGTACTGTCATTCTGGGTCCTTGACAAGATCCTTAGCCCTCAAATGTTCGGAAGACATGGCATAAGTACTTCCAAAAACAGAAAGAGGGACACTTGAGAAGAACAATAAGAAGAACTAATTAAGAGTGTGAACCTGAAGAGCAAACATTTTCAAAATGTCTTGTGGAGCTATTTGGAAAGAGGTGCAGGCGTACAACTAAACCTGAATTCCTTAGCAGCAACAGAAACCCCATGAGATGGACTTTCTTCTAGGTGCATTTTTATTAGAGGCGTCCCAATCTGATAAAGGTATCAGATATGAGTCTGAAATTAAGCAAAAAGCTACCATCAGATTGTATCGGCCTGCATCTAAATGTCCGATATTGGCTTGCAGATAGAAAAACTCTGGGTGTGTTTAAAGTTTCTCTAACCCTGATCTCTGTGTGAAACCAAACCGGGGAATTAAAGGTGAGAATTTTGAAAAAGTGAAAGAGGTTCAGGTTTGAAAGAGGTTGAGATTCATGGCTGCATTGGAATGGTCCACAGAAGTCCAGAACCACACCACAAAAGTCCATCACATCAGTACTTTGCAAAAGTACAAAATATTGGCATAAATTTTGGTCTCTGGATGAATTAAGCTGGAGGTAACTTACTCCAAAAGACTGATGTAATTGTTTTGAAAGGTTGCAGTAATCTTTATAATCACCTTGGGGTGAATACAAATGCATCCTGCATGTTTTAGATTCGATTTCAAAAACAGAATTATTTACCTTTCCACTTCACCACTCAGTAGAATTTTGTTTGGTCAGTCTAATAAAATCCCATTAAAATCAAAAGAGGTTTGTAATTGCAGAATATTGAAGTTCAAAAGGTCTTGTTATCTTGTTCCAAAGTATTGTAAGCTATAAAGCTGTTGTTTTATTAAATATTTCTTTAATTACATCTCAGCTGGGAGGACATGCACCAGTGGCCAGTTCAGCTGCAGCAACGGCGCGTGCATCCCAGGAGAATACCATTGCGACCACCTGGCAGACTGCTTAGATGGATCTGATGAGACCAACTGCAGTAAGTCTTCTTCTCGATGGATTTTTTTCCTTCTTCTTTTTATCTTGGGCTCCTGTGGCATTTTAATCAATTTGTTAAGATTAAGAGGCTCGCTGACTGACACAAGGGGCCACAATATGCTTCTTGTTGTCAGAGGTTGATTGCAGATTCCTTGGTGGATTAGTCAAGCTGAAGTTCAGCTGCTATGCCATTATTGTGCCGACATGCTAGTCCCATAGCAAAACGAACTGTGGTAATCTCGCAATTGTACAAAGAATGCTGTGGCAACCACCGTTGTTATGGTAGTGCTTTTGATTTTTAGTCTGTTATCCTTCCCATTCATAAGGTTTTTCACGTGTTAAGAGCTATAAAGGGGTCATTTTGTAACGTCTATTTCCATGCATAACACTGGCCTGATGATGATTTAATCTTGCAGATTACCCTCGGTGTACAGAGATGAGGTGTGCCAATGGGGCCTGCTATAACCGAACTCAAAGATGTGACCATATACTTGACTGCCGTGACGGCTCTGATGAGGCAAACTGCAGTAAGCCATCTATTTTATAATAAATTCAAAAGGTGAAACGTAGATGAAGGAATAGCAATGGAGCTTTTGATTGTTGTGTTCTGTTTTTCATAGCACAGCACTGCAATACAGGCTTCCACCAATGCAATAATGGGCTATGTGTTCCTCAACGCTACGTCTGTGACCATGACGATGACTGTGGAGACCGGAGTGATGAGTTAAACTGCAGTATGTAGAACCAGTCTCTGTACAGTCTGTTTTTCCTTCAATCAACAATGCTAATTTTGGCTTTTTAGCTTGGATAAATACACATTAGTTCGGCTTTTTGTCCTTCAGCGTATCCTGCTTGCAGAGGAAATTACTTCACTTGTCCTAGCGGTCGCTGTATCCACCAGGTCTGGCTTTGTGATGGAGAGGATGACTGTGAGGACAATGCTGATGAAAAAGGCTGTGGTATGTATACAGTAGCTGGAATTTTAATCCAATATAATAAATTAGTCATTTTTGGAGGCAGTGGGTCTGGATATTTAGCAGGTTAAACAGCCCTAAAACAGGCAGGAACTGAGGCCACAGAAACCTGATTCATCTTTGGTCTCCATGGTTGGTTTGGTTTGTCAAGACGCTATGCCTGCACTCCTTTAAGTGTGTTATTCAAATGCCTCTTTGTGGCACAAGATTGCGCAGCCCCCCGAGGAGGCTTTAGAATCCCTCCACATGGCTGTGAAGAGTGTATGTTTTTAAAGGAAGGGCTGCAGAAGCCCCCTGAGCCCCCTGCGTACCCCCACAGCTCCTTAGTCACAATTTTCTTTAGATCAGGATTCCTGTGGAGACATTTCAGCATGGTTCGAGAGTTGCTCTCATTTTGCAGCACATCTAAAACCTTCTAGTTTCATTTTGTTTGATGTTTGGTATTTCCTTTTATTATGTAATAAATTATGTTATGAACCATTTTACATTATATTTTATTTTGTGTAAAAATTTGAATGGTTCTAAATAATGCAATCAACTATTATATTTTCAAGCAATGTTGCTGTACATTTTGTTCATAAAGTTTGTACTTTATAGTTATAGAAACAATGACAATGTTAGCAACAATATTATTATTTTCTCTTTTTTTTTCAATTTTGTACAATTTGAGCGTAACCTTGGGTTCAGGCCTACTCGATAGTGTTTCCTCAATAGGCCTCTTTTAAATTTTATTTATCTGGTTTAGCGTTTTACATTTATCTTTGTTCATTTTCATTAGTTTTTTTTTTTTACATTTCTAGCCTATTTGTTTTTATTTTATTTTAAAATGACCGTTTTCCTCTGCAGACAACTTATTACAGTTGAAAATAAAGGTGAGTTGTGTATTTTCTTGTTAGATAATGTTCCACGGGAGTGTTACCCAGGGGAGTGGCCCTGTCCATCCTCTGGGCTGTGCATCCCCATGGAGAAGCTGTGTGATGGGCAGGCTGACTGCCCTGATGGAGAGGATGAAACTAACACCACTGCTGGACACAACTGCAGTTAGTACACATAGAGTGTTTGTTGCTTTCTGCCAATTTGTCATTATGAACACCGATAAATAGTATGATTTATCCGTTTTTCAGGCATCTTGAGGTGTGCTACTTTGAGCTGTGAGCATCACTGCCACCCGTCCCCCAGTGGAGGAGCATGTTCCTGTCCATCCGGCTACATTGTCAGCAGCAATGACAGTCGTTCCTGTATAGGTATTTACATCTTTACCCTTAAAGTTAATAATCAGTAGGTTGGCTATTAGCCTCACTCTCATCACGTCTGAAGACCCACAGGATAGGGGGAAGAAGAAATAAGAGATTATAGGATAAAGTCATCATCTAATGCTGGTGAAGATTCTCAGTCATCCAGGTCATAGTCATTCCAAAAAAAGTAAAAAAAAAAAACAATCCACTGAACTTCGTTTCATAGTTTGAAGACGTTTCGCTTCGTACTCAGGAAGCTTTTTCAATCCAAAATCATTTCTGAAAAACCTTCCTGGATGGGAAGCAAAATGTCTTCAAACTCAGAAACAAAGTCCAGTTGATTGTTTTTTTTAACTTTTTTGAGTCATCATCTAATCTGCATTACAAAGAGAAATGGACAAATTGTCTCCAAGATTTACAAAGCTGGTAAAGACACCCAGCTATTATCACAACATGGGGTCATTATGTAAAGCAATTAAGGATGATTGCAAACCACCAGCTTCAGATTTGAATAAAAGTTAAATAAAAATATGATTTTTTTTCCTTCTCTGAGTTAGGAGACATTTGAGATATTGATAAAACCTGTAGCACTAAAAAGGCTATATATGGAAATGTTTAAAGGAGCAAGAAGTGCATTTTCACCATTAGAGGTGCACGTTGAGCACTCTGTGCAGACCAAAACAAAGGTACATTCTAATACAACTTTCTATCAAGCTCAATAATATGCCACACCAGGTCATTTGATTAGAATAATAATATAATTCATCCCATTAAATTCAGACTGTAAAAATTGTGTTGTTTAGTTTTCATTAATTTTGTATACAGTGTGGGATCTATTGTTTTCCTTGCAGTGTCATTTTTATTGAAAATAAAAGAGACAATATGCTCAAGTTGCTGTCAGTGTAAGGACTCGGCATAACTACAAGGAGTAGACAAGGCAGGGACAACTACCAGGTGATACTACTGACTGGAATAAAAAATCTAGTACCAGTTACCTGTTTTAGCTTTAGATTATTTGTCAAAGAGAGAATGCCCTGATTGTACGTGATGATCATGTACAGTAGTGTCCATTGCTGGTCTAACTCCTACAATTTACCCACAATTATAGTATTACATTGAACTGAGTCAACATGGCAAAACAAGTCTAATAAGTATCTATAGCACCAACAAAAGCTATGATTTGACTTCATGCTGTTCCTCATCAGTCCAGGAGGAGAGAAACTAGCTCTGAGTCAAACTGGAGCTGCTTCTGCTTTGGAACTGCTCTCCACCTTGGAATCACAATGCCAATTTTAATCATCGTTTTATCCCTTTTCTTATCTGGAAACATCAATAATGGGTGCTGATTGTCTTCAGGATGCTCAAGATGAATGCTTTGGTCCACTGGAAGCACTGTGTGTCATTTTGCTGCTATTCTGCGCTAGTAAGCCCTGAGTGGCAGCTGTTAAAATACACATATCTGTTGAAATACACATATATTCACATATACATGTATGCGACTGGCCTGGTTATTTAAACAAGAGACTGAAGTTAACATTTTGTTTATTGCTCCTGGATACGTTTAAAAGCACTGTTAGATTGAGCAAATTTCTATTTAAATTTGTAGTTGCCTGTGTGCCTGTTTAGTTTTGCGTTGGCCTCGGTTTTGATCCTGTTTTTTAATTTTTTTATTCCATCACATTAAAGACTTTGACGACTGCTCCATGTGGGGCGTCTGTGACCAGCTGTGTGAGGACCGCATAGGATCCCATCGCTGCAGCTGTCGGGAGGGCTATACTCTGGAGCAACATCGCTACTGCAGAGCAGACGTATCTAGTGAGTGGCTCTTTCACAAATTGTTTATTATATCTTTTAAGTGGTTTATGACTATGTGTGTGATAATACTAAATAAAGTGCATTAGAGTAGTCCGTACTATACCTTTTTTTATCTGCTAAAAATGTATCTAGCTTCATTGAGTCCATTTGCTTCTTTAAGTGTAGAAAGTGTTTTTACTAAAACAGTGACCTCTAATTAAGTATTGGTAAAAATCATTATAGTGATAGTAAGCAAACGTTTCTCCTGTGTTGTCAGGAATCTGCTTTAGGAACAAAAATCTGATGTTTCAATAAGAGAATTTTAATAACAATGTATGTTACATTTTTCTTCTTATGCACTTTTTCTTCATTTCAGCTGGAGTTCCTTTCCTAGTTTTTTCTAACGGCAGAGATCTGGTAATAGGTGACATCCATGGCAACAGTCTGCGCACTTTAGTCAATTCACAGAACAGAGGAATTGCTGTTGGAGTCGACTTCCACTATGATCGGCGTATGATCTTTTGGTCAGATACCATACAAAATAAGGTGCTTTCTACTTTCTGCCTTTTTTATTTTCCTCCTGTCAGTTATTTGACTTCCTCACCACTTCAACATGTTGTAAGAATTGTGCCCGTCTTAGTTTTTCTCATGAATTGAGGTAATCTCCTAGTAGCCAAGAACAAATTCTTCTAATAATCTTTTAAAATATCAGCAATGTTGATACTATAATAATGGAATAGCTAGTGGTCCCGTGGTGGCTGGCTCATAATGGAGGGAAAAAGATATGTAATAGAATCCAAATGGCTTAATCTTGAGCCTGTCTGATAGGCTCATATGATATTGACATACCAAGGCCTAATTTTTGTAACTCGATCTTGTTAGAACTAATCATGCTGTATTCATTTTCATTGGTGCTGTCCATTTGTAAGCATTCTTTTGCAAGCTAAAGGGGCTTTGTCCTGACTAGACCTGGGGCTTCTTTTTGGTTCAAGCTACTATGGCTTAGCTGGAAGGCTGGAACATACCTCTGACAGAGCATCTCTGTATAATTGTCACACCGAAGGCAGTATGTCAGTTTAAATGTAGGGAGAGCACAAACAGGGCATCTGAATGCAACCGGAAAGGTTAAACTACCTGGCTATTTCCACGTCTTTGGTTTCTCTTTAAACAGGTCAGTTGGAAATCCTGCTTTCTAGATATCTGGATCTGGTTTCCATAAAAAGCAGAGTTGCTAAAAGCCCTGCCTCTTGGCTGGCTGCATAGTGCCAAGGCTTGCAGATTGAGTTTGAGGTTCACAGTGGTACAGTAGCAGGTTCAGAGGTCAAACACTCTCTGTCTATGTCACGTTTAATGAGGTATTTTTATTTATCTTTAACCTGTAACTTCATCAACGCTCTCAAACATTTTACACAAAAGGTTTTGTTTGCTATAGGCATGGGCTGATAAGAGATCTTCACATAATTCAATTTATATTTATATAAAAATTTGAGCTTATTTTATAATCTTATTTTAATATAGCCATTATTGAAGATATGTAGTCTATTTATTTTTCTCCTTTGATCACTTTAAAAAAACGACAACAAACGACAGTGAAATCGAATCTCTGCTAAACCTTTGCAACGCATCATCAACAAACAAATACCTCATGACCAATCTGCTCCCCTTCCCCTCCTGAAACACAAAATGCAACTGAATGAAAATAAACATCTGTTTTTAAAATCGGTCTACTTATATTAATTGGGCCAGTGGCAAAATTTTTTTTCAATGATGACATTGTTAGCTTTGTATGATAGTGCCAATATTACCATTGATAATGCCACTACAATAATACTGAGGAATATAATCTAATAAGTATTATATTTATTATATTACACTATTATTAATAACTATACTACTTTTATTATTAACAAAAGCACAAGAAGTATTTTTTACTTTAGCCAAAATTATAATTAGACATTCTTATTCTTTTTTATTTTTTTTTAAATTTTATTTACAATTATGCACCACCATCGAATAATGTTATAATATAATGATAATGATATATAATTAACTAGAAAATTCCTGCTAATTTTTGGAGGGGTCTTCCCCTTTCTGCGTGGTCTTTCTTGATTATTTTTAAGTTTGTGGCAGCTTGTGTCAGCATATTTTGCAGGCAACTTGCATTGCCATAGTTTTTGGCTGCTTACGTTGCCATAATTTGTGACAACTTATGTCGCCTATTGGTAATTCAGTGGCTGATAGGAAGTAATTTATTTATTATGGGTTCTATTAGAATATTTTCAATACCTTTGTAATTTTCATTAAATCTTTGTTTCCCTATTATGATGTTTAAAGATGAGGATTGGGAGACTTTTATTTTGAAGTTTTGTAATCTAATTTCGAAAGCTCATAGGCTTTTATTCAGTAGACTACTAGGTGTCTTATTTTGAAAGTCTGGCATGGGTGTGTCCTAGGATATGGTCAGATCCAAAAGTGATGTGGAATCCCTTTCCACATTTTAAATCACCCTTTTCCCTATTATTAAGTTAATATACACTTTATTACTGTGGTAAGGGGAAGTTTTTATTTAGAAATTTTCAGTGGGATATGTTGTGAAAAGGCTTTGGTAGTCAAATTTCCAAAACTGGCCTAGTTTGGTTCATAAGCTTGAGTCCTATGCTGGAGTGAATTGTTCTGTGAAATGCAAAGGCTTTTATTTAGCAGAGTACAGGGTGTCTTATTTTGAAATTCTGGTATGGGTGTGTCTACTCAGACCCACCAGTAATATAGAATCAACTTCCAATTTTAAATCAAGCTTTTTTACTATTATTGTATATATTGGAGGCTTTTATTTTGAAATTCTTTCCTGACAAACTCCTACAGGCGTTAAAAATAAAGCCGATCCCCCTTTAGCTTTAGCAAAGGATAATTGATAATATAACAGTTAAAACAAACAGTTGTGAAACTGTGCTGAGCCCCCCCTCGCCCAAAAAGAAAGAAAGAAAGAAACAAACAAAAAATCAAACAAACAAACAAAAAAAAAAGAAAACCAAAAACTTATATCTGTATATATTGGCTTCTGTCTGATCTGCACGTGGAATAAAACAAGGAAAGCAGGAATAGATTTGGGATAATTAAAAAGTTGTATGCTTTTGTTAGGTGCAACTAATAACAAAAAGGAAATTTGAACTTGAAAGTTTGTTAATAAGATACCATTCTAGGTTTAAACGCCAGTAATTTCCTTTTAATCTGATAAGGACTTCCCATCAGCGCACTAATAAGCTGACCACAATGGCATCTTTTATCTCCAGGTGTTTTCTGTGCATATGGATGGTTCCAACATGCAGGTGGTTTTAAATGTATCAGTTGACTATCCTGAGAATCTGGCAGTGGACTGGGTGAACAATAAACTGTATGTGGTGGAGGCCAGCGTCAATAGAATTGAAATGGTGAACTTGGATGGAAGCAACCGGGTTACGCTCATCACTGAAAACCTCGGAAACCCTAGAGGACTGGCGGTGGACCCCACTGTCGGGTAAGCGCATGCCCCTTTCTTCATCGTTTAATTAATCCAGCCAACAGCAGTCCCCACAATCTGCTTTGCTCCAATAGCATGGAATAATTGGGTGGGATGTTTGAGATTAACAGATTGCCATAGAGAGATTAGTGAGGACCAATGTAAGTGATGACCCTCATTGTAATCCTATAGTGTAGTTCAAGGGAGAGCGGCAGCCAGGTGGCTCCACAGAAACTCCTTATCTCAAAGTATTGCTTAGCTCTTTGGTGGATGCCCTGCCACCCACATAGAGTTATCCTACTGTAGATGCCTAATTAAAAAAGTTCTCTAATTGTACAATTTTAGGCCAGGTATGTGTTTTTGTGTTGCTTTTCCACGCATACATTGAGAAACCTCTCTTTTTCTTTTTTTTAAAGGTATATGTTCTTCTCAGACTGGGAGGCAGCAAACGGTCTGCCAGGCCTAGAGCGGGCCTTCATGGATGGTACCAATCGTTATGGGATTATTGGCACCAAACTAGGCTGGCCCTCTGGAATCACTCTAGACATAGAGGCGAAGCGCATCTACTGGGTTGACAGCCGCTATGATTATATTGAAACGGCAACCTATGACGGTCTGCACAGGTACTTCATGTGTTAAACTCCTTCGAGCTTGTATCCTAAATACCTTTAGATGAATGATTAAAAACTTTTAAATTCTTTTAGATGATTTTAGAAAATACACAAAGAGATATTTCCATTATTACTAATTACTTACTGTGTTGCCATTTTTGTTCTGACAGGAAAACCGTTGCCCATGGGGGGGCTGTGGTCCCACATCCTTTTGGCATCAGTCTGTTTGAGCACAATGTCTATTTCACGGACTGGACCAAGATGGCCGTGATAAAAGCAAACAAGTTTACTGACAGCAATCCACATGTGATTTACTCTACATCTCACACCCCACATGGAGTAGCAGTTATACATCAGCTAAAGCAACCACAAGGTAAGCTTTCTAGTAGCTGAAATCCTAAACAGAAGCCCCCCTGCAGTTATTAGCAGATGTGCACTTATCAGAGTTATGGTTAATTTTTAATTTCGTTGCACTTTTCATAAAGTTCTAACCTTCTAATAAAGATTTTGATGATTTAGTCTAGAATAACTTCTACTTCTATTTAGTTTAGTATACTAAGTATAGTAATTCCAAAGATTTATATGCATAAATCAAAAGTTCTGATGTTAAAAGAAATATTCTGAGTATTCTGGACCTCAGACTTCAGAAATACTCAATTGAACCCAAATGAAAGTTAAATGTAGTAATTAATATAAGTACTTTGGCTTGGGTTGACAGTGTATAACAGACAGAGGCTGAAAGAAGGTTGACTTTGCACTTTAGTAAATTCAGATTCATTGCAATCTGTTGAAAATCTTGCTTTCCTGCAGCCTAAATGAATAGCAAATAATGTTTCATTTTGAATTCTTTGTTGCATTTTTGTGCTTTTTCAGCCAGTATGTGCTGGGCGGTTTGGTCCCTTCAAAAGTTAACAAAATGTTTCCTAAGGGATACAAATGATTACCGGTACCCTGGGGAATGCAGCTCATTTTGTGTCAAAAGTATGAAACAGGAGGAAGTAATACATCAGCTCCCCCTGAAGTCTATCGCTACTTGCTTGGAATAGTTTTCTTCACCTCTTGTGTTACTCTTATGTTTTAAACAACTCATATATAGCTTTAATTCTTCTTTACTTAACTAGAAGCATCGCTATAAAGAGTGTTGTTGTCTGCACAACCTAATAGCACCTTTATGTGGTTCGTTTCAACTTAAAGAAGATTATTTTTGTTTTGCTTTTTCTACTCAAACAAGGCCCAATTTAGCTGAAAATGGTCAAATTCCAATAACAGGAAGATTGCTCAATGTGTGTAGTTTAACACTTTTTAAAAGTGTTGTTGTAATTGGAGATGGATGATATTCATGAGCCATTTACTAATAATCCACTAATATATAAGGTACTGTTTTTTGTGACAATCAGTGAGGATTATGCCTGCCCAGATTGCAGGCACCCAATTGATGGATGAGTCTTACGGAAGAGATGAAGTAAACCTGTTAGTGGTGCTGATCGTTTTTAAAGCTTTTCAAAGTTTCAGAAACAATTATCTGATATGAGCAAAAATTACACTATCCTGCTTCCCTAGTTTTAATTTTAGAACCAGCAAATGTTGTTAAGGATTATAATGTTTAAAAATCAAGTGTTTTTGATTTTTTTCCGCCTGTCTCTAGTGCCAAATCCTTGCAGTGTGGACAGTGGTGGATGTGAGCAGATCTGTGTTTTAAGTCACAGGAGTGACAATGGAGGACTTGGTTATCGCTGCAAATGTCGCATTGGTTATGATCTGCACGCTGATGGCAAACGGTGTTTGCGTAAGTTAAGATTTGTTATCAAAACTTTTTTCCTTAAATTTTTTATTTTTTTTGCAAAGCTCCTTGCCTTTGAAAGCTGTTTTAGCTCCTGCATTCTTCTATTGCCTTCCATCCAGCTGTGAGGCAGTTTCTGCTGTTCTCCAGCCAGCTGGCTGTGAGAGGAATCCCCTTTAACCTGTCCTCCCAGGAGGACATCATCCTGCCGGTCACCGGATCACCCTCCTACTTCGTGGGTGTGGATTTTAGCGCTGAGGATGATGCCATCTTTTTCTCTGACTCTGCAAAAGATATTATTTACAAACAAAAGGTGGATGGAACAGGTGACTATATTTTTTAACTCTATAAAACTAAAATCATAATAGTATTGCTGTTCTGCTCTACCATGCATCCTCACACTGGTTTAGGGATTTAAGAGATCAAGGAATCTCATGATGATAGAAAGGGGATCTGTAACAATTAACCAAGCTTTTTAAAACCTAAAAAGAAGCTTTCCCCCCATGTTTTAGAAAAGCCATATTTACGCCCAGGTGCACAGAGACAAGAGCAGAAAAAAATCTACTCTGATCAGCAGTTGTGTTAAGAGTTGCTCTGAGAGGAAAATTCCAGCTGACAGCTTATTTATTTAAATGTGTTCCTCTTTCATCTTGCAGTAAGACAGTGCTCTGACTGCTTTGATCTGTGCAGGCAGGGAGATATTGGCGGCTAACAGAGTGGAGGGAGTGGAGGATCTGGCTTATGACTGGATTTCGAAAAACCTCTACTGGACAGACCCACGATACAGGAGCATATCCGTCCTGAGACTGGCTGATAAGTCCAGGAGGGCCATTATACAGAACCTGAACAACCCCAGGGCCATCGTGGTGCATCCTATTATTGGGTAAATCCAAACAAACGGCAACATTTTCCAGAAAAACGTTGGTTATGTTGTTCCGTGAAGCACATTTCTAGTTTGATCATTGCTGACTGTGTATTAAAGTCTTATTGCTGAGTTAATGTACAGAAAAAAGCTAAATTTTGCTCTAGCGATTATTCAGTTTGTCATATGCTGTCTGAATTTCTTGAGTTTTAATGTTCTTTTTTCTTAATTTTGTGTTTTTCTTGCTATATTTATTATACTCACTTTATAAATTATGCCTATTTACAGATCTCTACAGATAAAGATGATTAAAGAAAAATCATCCTTCTATTTTTAGATTCACATTCCAAGAACTGATCATCCATTCATAAACCTTCTACTATTAGGCCATCAGCTGATTGAATATAATATAATTTAGAACAAGTGGCTATTTCCTATAGTCTTAAAGTCATGAGGCCTCTGTGTTTAACTGCACAGATTAGCCCAGTATGAAGGCCAGTGTTGTATTTAACACTAAGAAGCTGGATTAAACAGAAAAGCTCTACATTGCAGACGTGTCAAAGAGAAACTTTTAAATAAATCACACAGGTAGATGTTTAGTAGCAACTTTGGATATTTTTTAGATTAAACATGCAAGGGAATCTTTTTATTCTTGTTGTTTCACCAGGTATATTTTTTGGACTGACTGGTACCGTCCTGCAAAGATTATGAGGGCTTGGGGTGACGGGTCACATGCCATGTCTATTGTAAACACTACCCTGGGCTGGCCCAATGGATTAGCAATTGACTGGAGGTGAGCCAAATATCTTACATCCGAGCGCTCGGAACAACAGCCCCACATTGTATTAATTTTTTTTTTAACACATTGCTTAATTAGTAAAATGAAACAATTAGTCTAAAATAGTCCCAAAGCTGTCACCCTCAGCATCCTAGAAAATACACAAACATTTTTGTGTACATTTAAAGTGATATTTAGAGAAAAGGAAAACAATTTTGTTGTAATTTAATTGAGACTAACAACACAGATGTAAACCTTATTCATGATAAGCTGAAATTACTGCAAAGATGTTCAAAAGTGTTTAAAAATGTAAAGTGAGATTTAATTTCACTTCAAACAGAGTCCTAACAAAACTGAAACACTACTTTAAAGTTAAAGCTTATTCATTATTAAAAGTATGTTACCAACGACTTTAATATCACAAATATTCTTTCCTACACCAAACAATACAACCATGTTCCAATTTTAAAATCAGATAGCGATATATTTGCAGATATAAAGGTGTCTCATAAAGCTGGGTTTTTATTTTTTACTCACTGATTCATATTTATTTTAAGGTTTTGTCACACTGTATTTGTGATTATTACAATGATCAATAGTTTAATTGGCTATTAATTGGCTAACATTTCTTATTAATACTTGGATTGGAGACTTAGATTAAATTTTTTTTATCACTTTAAACTTTATTTTAGCAATTAACATAATTAGCCTAGCTCAGTGTGTAGTTCCCTGTTGGCCTTTTCATTACCTCACCTGTGAGATTTGTCAAAACGCCGCCAACATTTCCAAATCCAGAATAGTCCATGACCTGATAGAATTGGATTTGTCCAACAAGATTAAAAATTACTTAGCTTTGTGTCATTTGCTAAAGTCCATACCAGAAGCAACAGCTGATTTAGGCCTGCGTTAAAGCTTTTACTATTTACAGCTTTAGACTTCAGTTGGAACTTCTTTCTTGCTGCAGTTAAGACTTCTGCACTGAAGAGTTTTGCTGTGACCTGCTGTAGCTGATTATAGTTTGTTCTTTGATTGGAAAATGTTTAGTTTCTGCACAGTCAATCATAGAAACAGTCTTATCAGGCGTAACATAAGTCGATATTTTGGAATTTTCTGTTACACTCTAATAGGTTTAATTCTAAATCATTTTAAATAAATATTCATTATTTTATTGTACTTATTGCTACAGTCACCTCTCTGATTTGAACACCTTTCAGTTCCATGCGTCTGTATTGGGTCGATGCTTTCTTTGACAAGATTGAGCACAGCAACTTTAATGGACAAAACAGGCTTTCTTTGGACCGCATCACTCAGATCTCTCATCCTTTTGGCCTTACCATCTTTGATGGTAAGTCCTTAACATCTAAAGACCATGAATGTTTCTTTTCCTTTAACTTTAGTCATTATCATGTCAAAGAAGCAATTACTTGAAGCAGTTGGTGATGAGAGATAGAGTAGCATATGTCATGCTCTGCTGCTCCTTTCACACAAAGGCTATGCATATTTCACCGACTGGCGACTGGGTGGCATCGTGCGTGTGCGGAAAACTGACGGTGGGCAGATGGTTGTTATTAGAAGAGGAATCAGCCACATCATGCATGTCAAGTCTTTTAACTCCAACTCTCAGATCGGTCAGTAGCTTCATTCACTGCTCCTCTAACTTTCTTGTTCTTGTAAGGGTGACCTCAGTCATATTCCTGGTCATTACCCTCCCACCTACCCCTTCTCAGGTTCCAACCTCTGCAACAGGCAGACAAATCCCAACGGAGACTGCAGCCACTTCTGCTTCCCTGCTCCAGACTCCCAGAGAGTGTGTGGCTGCCCCTATGGCATGAAGCTGTCGCCAAACCAGCAGACGTGTGTGGAGGACCCCTCCAACGAGCCCCCTACAATGCAGTGCGGAGCCAACTCCTTCTCTTGTGGCAACGGCAAATGTGTCCCAAACAGCTTCAAATGTGACGGCGTTGATGACTGCCACGACAACACTGATGAACTCCATTGCGGAATCAACAGTAACCTGACTAATTAAACATTTCTCACACCTTTTTTCCCATAGGTAATATTTGTTTGTTCTACATCAAAGCGAAACCTCTTTGTGTCCTCTAGATATGACTTGTTCCCCCTCGGCCTTCACTTGTGCCAATCAGAGGTGCGTGCCAGCAAGGTGGCGCTGCGATGGGCACAATGATTGCTTTGATAACAGCGATGAGCTCAACTGCCCCACACAGGTGCCTGGAACGTGCCCTGCCAATCAGTTTACATGCGCCAACCACAAATGTATCCCGCTAACTTGGCTCTGTGATACAGATAATGACTGTGGGGATGGGTCTGATGAAGCCCACTGCTGTGAGTATCTTTAGAAAATCCCACCATAAATATAGGCACCCCAGTTAGAGGTGTTTAGAAAATGAGTAATGTCATTCAATTCAATTTAATTCAAAAATACTTCATTAGTCTAAAAGGGAAATTAAATAAATGACTCCATTTTAAGCATTTTAGAAAAATCATGCCTGTTTTTCAACAAATTCACCCAGAAAAAAACATGTTATTATTGGAACCCTTAATGGTTCCTATACAATAAATGGAAGAGAGTATTATTTTAGCGAATAATCCAAACATTTATTAAAATTACATCGCTTTTTTTTTTTTTTTTTTTTTTTTTTTTTTTTTTTTTTTTTACAGTAAATACAATTAGATTTTTCCTGTTAGGGTTAGTTAGGTTTCAATGATTTTTTTCTTTTAACAACATACCAGAATAATTTTAATAATAAAGAATAAAGATTTTGGGAGGTTTTATTTACAATTTCTTAGTTAATTGAAAGTAGCTGATTGTGGGCAAATTGTGACAAAAAGGGACAGTGCGGAGCCCAGGGAGCAGTCTGTGGTTAAGGGTCTTGTTCAGGGTCCCAGAGTGACAGTCCGTGGGACTTGAATTGTGGGAGTTGAACTCAGAACCTCCGAGACCCAGGCACAATGCTCTAACCAACCTTCTAACCTTCCTTAAAGAATACCTTTAAAAAACTCAATATGAATTAAAAAAAGAGATTTAATAAAAAGAAATTAATACATTAAGAAAAGTAGAAAATAAACACTTTAAAGAAAACAGTCTGAAACACTTCTAGAGGCATAACACATCCTTGTGATTAAATATTGGGCATAGGAATGTAGCATGTAGTAGTGTTTACATAAAGTGCAGCTTGTGACAGAGCAGAAATAGGCTGGTGATCTATTTTGATGTTTATCTCTATATGTGTTCTAGCATCTGTGTGGGTCAACTGCCTTCCAATTAGCAATAAAGCTAATATAAGAGTGCCAATAATTTTTGTGCTGTTAATATTTTTTATTATTTTTATTTATTTTTTTAAAACTTTTTATTTTCAATAACAATTTTTATATCAACACATACATATGTCCACCCTTGTCACATCTCACAATTCACATCTTAATATCTGATTTTTATAGATCATTTTAGACCTTTCAGGCATACAGGTTTTCTATTCCAATATTTTTAATTATAATTAAAACGTTTTCTTTGCACCAACCCCCACTGCACTCCATTTACATATCAGATGTTTTGATGTTGTTCAAAAATTCATTAAAGAACAATTAATAATTAATTCAGATTTTAAAAGCATCTTTTTACGTGTTACCAATAACTGAAAAAAAAGGGATCAAATGCTGTGTTTATATATAATCAGAGACATTTTCCTCCAAAACATACAAAAGAGCTAACAAGGTAAATTTATGTCCTATAAATCAAAAATGAATCATAATTTTATCCTCATCAGTTCAAGAAACTGTTGAGAAAAGATTAATCATTTTTTTAAAGGAACCAAATTTCCTAATATGAAATGGTGCTTAAGGGATTTTTGCTGAATCTGCTGTTAACCTAGTGGTAGAAAGTTAAGTTATATATAAACGTCAGCACTGGGGGCTAATAATAAATTGAATTTTTCTCCTTCAGATATGGGTGCCACGTGCTACCCAGGACAGTTTCAGTGTCCCGACCACCGTTGCATAGACCCCAACTATGTTTGCGACGGAGACAGAGACTGTGTGGATGGAGCAGACGAGCTGGGATGCAGTGAGTAGTTGCTGCTCTTGTGTTGTAATTAATTAATTAATTATGCCAAGGTTCATTGAAGCAGGATTAATTCTATCTTACACAAAGCTATAGAAACCATTTTTAACTGTGAGGTATTTTAGTACCGTAGTTCAGAAACACATTTGCTGGGCAAACTGTTGATAATCATCCCAGTGTATACTTTAAAAGGTGCTTTTTAAGCTCCTAGTTTATTCCTCTCATCTGTTGTGCTGATTATTACTTCTTTTGTACTTACGTTTTTCAGTCTATAACTGCACAATGAGTGAGTTCAAGTGTGCCAGGGGGCATCAGTGTATAAACTCCTTCTATCGCTGTGATGGTGTCTTCGATTGTAGCGACCACTCTGATGAGCAAAACTGTCGTAAGTATTCTTACTGTTCTGGTGCTCGTTAATCACACATTATTGTTTTTTTTGTTTTATACTATGTAGATATATTAGATAAGTCCTAATCAGATATTTTGTCCCTCATATCCATCCATGTGAGTTGTTTTGTGGAAATTGGCTAATACAGAATACTGAGGCAAATACAGATTAAAGCCTCTTGGTATGTTATTTAATATCATTCTATATCTCTTGAGCAAGGTTGAAATAGTTTTGAAAGGTTCATTAGTTTTTATTTTTATCCAGTTTTGACTTCTGATTTGAAAGTTTAGTTTGTTTTCATTAATTTTTTTGTATTTATAAAATTGTTTGGTTTAGTTTTTATTTTTTTTTAATTCTTAGATTTCATTAGTTTCAGTCATAGTTTGATGATTTTACGTAATACGACTATAAGGCTAAAAAATAAAAATAAATAATAAAACTCCCATATAAGGACAGGGCACTGCAGCAACACAAATGATCCGACTGCTGTACCTAACATCAGCTGGGATAATGCTGTACAGGGACAGAAACCTAAACAGCAACCAGAAATTAGACCACATATTAATTATGTTAAAGTCACACAAAAAAAACAAAGGACTGTAAATTAGTTTTGTAAACTGTTATGGCAGTTTAAGTTATTTATTTTTATTTCCATTAAAGAAAATTCTATTTTTCATCATTTTCTTAGTTATAGTTAACAATGGTAACTTTGCTCATCAGTTGTCGGTGGTGCTTATTTTTTCTTTTAATCCTGAGGGTTTGATATGGAGCAGTTATGCTAATGTTAGCCTTACTCTAGCACATTCAAAAGCCCAGAATTCAACACTGTTCTTGGTAATCATCTAGCCTGACGTAGTCCTACTCAATTCTAGTCAGAATATGAGTCTGATACTGCTCCATAGAGCTGTGATTATGGGGCGTGTTTCGAACGAACCGGGAAAAAAAACGCCTCTGCACTCAATTGGATAGACCTACAACCAATAAGAGCAACGGAGTGCGTGACGTATGTTAAGCGAGGCATAGTTGTTGTCAACAAAAATAAAAGCGTGCAGTTGCACGCCTAGAATAAGAAGATGAGCCTTGATCGCGTTTCTCTGTTCCTCTTTTAAAATTAATTTGCTGTCGATATCTTCTAGAACAGACCTAATAGCAGAATCTACTCACCTAAACTCTCCAGCGGCAGCCATTGTTGTTATCACCCATGCTCGCTTTGGTCACGTGGTTGATTACGTTACTGTTGATCATCTGTCCATCATCGTATAAAGCCCGCCCTGACAATTTGATTGGCCCGCCAGATATTGTGCGAGCATACTCGCGCTACTACTGAGCAATGCCAGACCGAACTTCCAGACCTCAAACGTTGTGGGCGGGACTAAGTTCGGAATGGCACCCAGGCTAGTAATCATCATCTGTGCACTCAAAAATGTGTTCTCTTTCTTTATTAAGTTGGGGTTTCGGTTTTAATGTCATAAAATTGAATGAAAAGCCTTTCACATCCTTTCTGCTCCACAACTCTTCTGGACAGCTAGGGGTGTCTGAGCAGCACAACATGGAGAGAGAGAGAGTTGAAGCAACCAATGTCAGTTTTCTTTATGAATAATGTAACGGCTGAAAAATGCTAGGATATCATTGCAGAAACTCTGAATAAACCAATATATAGAAAGTTGTGGAAGCAATAGTAGACAATGATTTTTCAAACTCCCTGGGATTGACCAAAAAATACATAGATACCCAACTACATGCATCAGTAGTTCCTTTTTTTTTTTTTTTTTTTAAAAAGACTACTGTACTAACCATTTAGCTTTGATTTGGTCCACCAGATTAATGGTTGGGTCAGATTTTGGACATCACTTGTTTTGACCCACATGCTTGTGTCCTTATTAGCCACCAGGCCTCCCGGGATGTGCCATCATGAGAGTGAGTTTCAATGTCAATCTGATGGGAGCTGCATCCCATCCTCATGGGAATGTGACGGACATCCAGACTGTCAGGATGGTAGTGATGAACACCACGCCTGCCCTCCCCGGACCTGCCTTTCCACGCTGTTCCGCTGTGACAATGGAAACTGCGTTCTGCACAGCTGGATATGTGACGGAGACAACGACTGCAGAGACATGAGCGATGAAAGAGATTGTCCCACGCCACCTTTCCGATGTCCAAGCTGGCAGTGGCAGTGTCCTGGTCACAGTGTTTGCATCAATCTTACCACAGTGTGTGACAACACACCTGACTGCCCCAATGGCGCTGATGAGTCTCCACTTTGCAGTAAGTGGCATCTTCTGTTTATTTCAGCTTGCGCTAAAAAACAAACCCAGAAAGCAAGTTTGATTTTTTTCTTACCCATATCTTAATATATAGAATACATTTTGCTTAGGTATAAGAAGGCACTGTTAAGTGTAACAACCAATTTATTAAATTGAAATCTAAAAAAAACATACAACAAATTTCGAAAAAATGAAATCAATTAGAGATTTGTTTGATGAATGGAATCCAGATTCTTTCTATTTAATTTTTTATGCTCATTTTATACATCATTTTCTAAGTGCATACAATGTTTACTTGTACATAAGCCATGATTGTATTGTTCTCAGTAACTTTCACCCATTCAATGAAAAACTTAACAGTCTATTTCAACCTGATTTTTTTAATTCATCACTTTTATTAAACTCTTGTAATACATTCAAAGCATTCGCTTCACATCACAGAAAAATTGTGTTCAAAGTCACCTACTTATTTTTGTGTTCTTGTGTTTAAATCAAGCATGTGTGTGATTTGTCTTGTATTGACCCGAAAATGATCTTTGATTCCCCTTCCCCTCCTGTTGCCTCTGTCCCAACTTTCAGACGAGCCTTTACCAGGTAGGAAGAAACTTTCAATCCCTAACAGAATTGTTGCAAGTAGTTTAGATTTATCTTTAACAGATGCAAAATCATTTCTGTTATAAATTTCCATCAATCACCATGCACCACATTCATAACCTAGCTTTGACACAGGACAGCATTTCTGAGGATATAGTTTTTGCTTTGTTAATGTTATTAGTCTTTTCTAGAAAGCTGCATGTATATTAAAGGCTTTTTTCTCCAGATTTTCTGTTCTAAATAAACCTTTTCTTACTTTAAACTCAGACCAGGAGAGCTGCTCTGATAACAACGCTGGCTGCACACATGGTTGTATCCAAGGGCCTTTTGGGGCCCAGTGCACGTGCCCTGTTGGTTATCAGCTCAGCAATGACTCCAAAACCTGTGAGGATATAGATGAATGTAATCCCCCAGGACTGTGCAGCCAGCACTGCTTTAACGAGAGGGGCTCCTTCCGCTGTCACTGCCAGGAGGGTTACACTCTTGAAGCAGACCAGCGTACCTGCAAGGCTTCAGGTAAGGGGAAGAAATGTTTTTAAACTTCAGGGTACGGGACATCTTTATCAAGTTTTAAATAACCTAAATTATATTTTTAAAAAAAGGAAATACTTCTAATATCAGGCCTACTGTGATCTTGGCTTTTAGCATTTTTTACCAGTCAAACAGGTATCTGATTTCTCCACTCGCCCAGCTGGAAGAAGCCATGGGGGGAAAAAAGTGGGACTTGGCCCCCAGACATCCAGACGGACACACTGCCTTTCTTCTCTTTTTGTGTTTCTTTGCTCCTCTGATTTCAAAAGATAAGGCAAATAACATATATGTCAGTCACTGGCCATCGCCGCGGTAATTAGGACATAATCACAAACAAAGGACTGTTTATAAGGGGAGTGTGCTTGACATGAGCTCCTCTTCCCTCACAGATAATTGCCTGAAAGCTTTTGCCGTACAATAGGACATTATTTGCACATAAGTGCATTCCTGAAGGACTGCCATTTGAGTAGGGTCTATTTAAGAGTCTTTTTGTCTGGCTGTTGTCAACTCACACACACTGGAACTGATAAGTGTTTTTCTTGTCTTAAAATAAACATAACTGGATTTTTATATGTTTTATTTATAGATTCACGTCAAGCCTTCCTACTTGTGGCCAGTCGAAATCAAATCATCCAAGATGAAATAAGCGCTCAACCAAATGTGATTCGGTCACTGATTCGAGACGGACGCAATGTTGTGGCTATAGATTTTGACTCTGTTTCCAACCGTGTGTACTGGTCTGATACAAGCCAGGACAGAATCTGGAGTTCTAACATAAACGGCAGCGACAGAGCTGTGGTAAGTGAAAGAGAAATGGAAAGACTAATTGAAAGATTTCTATGCATTCTGGAAAATTACGGACTTTCATTTAGAAAAAATGTATTCCAGTTTGCTGTTTTTTCCTTTTACTCAAATGCTGTATTTTTTCTTTCATCTTTCCTCTCATGAGTTAATTGCTTACTTAAATCTTTTTACTTTTCTCCTTTTTCTCCTCGTATTCCGTTCTTCCTTTACGCTGCCTTCTCCTTTATTTCCCCAT
This sequence comes from Cyprinodon variegatus, assembly GCF_000732505.1. Lineage (NCBI taxonomy): Eukaryota > Metazoa > Chordata > Actinopteri > Cyprinodontiformes > Cyprinodontidae > Cyprinodon > Cyprinodon variegatus. Next base: position 426,859 of record NW_015150885.1, read on the forward strand.
TTTGTCTTAACTCTCCTTCATCCTTTTCCTTGTGATGCTCTTGCTACTATCCTTCTTCCCTGTTCTCTCCTCCTCCCTCCCTTATGTTCTTTCTTCCTCATATGACCTTTTACCTTTCTACTTCTTATTTGTTTCCCTCATTATGTCCTTCTTTCCCTTTTTATTTTTTACTTCTATACTTCTTCCCATCCTTCATTGCTTCCTTTCTTCAGTTGTGGCTCTAATGTTTAAAGTAGAATTATCTGCCTTAGTAACATTTGTTGTTATTATTTTTAATTGGCTGCAAATAAATAATAATCTTAAATGAACAATGTGTAAGAACCATTTTACTGGTAATTTATCGTAGTGATATGTTCATTTATCTTTACGATAGATATTTGACAGTGGAGTGACTGTGACAGAGAGCCTGGCCGTGGACTGGGTTGGCAGGAATCTATACTGGACGGACTATGTCCTGGAGACAATTGAAGTGTCCAAACTGGATGGAACACATCGGACTGTTTTAGTTAGCCAAAATGTCACTAATCCTCGAGCTCTTGTGCTAGACCCCAGAGACAGGTCAGAGACAAGTTTTCATGTCTCCTTCAAAACCTTTAACATTTGGTCACAAAAAACACACATTTTAATAAACATTATGAGTAGTAGGTGAGTGTGAGATACAGTAGATGTATTCACAATACTGACTAAATTCCCTGTTTCCATAAACAGGTGGTTTGCACCAACCATCTATAGACTAAGATTTTTGCCCATTTCTTTTTAAATTAGCTTAAGGCCAAATAAATTATTATTATTTTTTTTTTGTTCCATCATGTAAAAAAAAAAAGGGAAAACTTTAAATCTGTCATTACAACATGGAAAATATATTTAAAGCAAAGAAAGTCAGTAATTAAGGATTTATTCTGTTTTCCAGTGCTCATCTGATGTTTTGGACTGACTGGGGAAGGAACCCCCGCATTGAGAGAGCAAGCATGGATGGGAAACTCAGGACAGTCATCATAAGCAGCAAACTGTACTGGCCTAATGGTTTAACCATAGACTATCCAAATAATTTGCTATACTTTGCTGATGCCTATTTGGACTTCATTGACTACTGCGACTACAATGGCAACAACAGAAAACAAGTCCTTGCCAGTGACTTGGTAAGTGCATGAGGTGCTAGTAGTCTAATTATGGGCAGAAACACATTTATCGTACCTTTTGATAACATGTGTAGGACACCATTGTTTTTCTTCTGTTACTCTCTAAAAAAGGTACTTCAACATCCGCACGCAATTACCATTTTTGAGGATTTCGTTTATTGGACCGACAGATACATCAACCGAGTGATGCGAGCTCATAAATGGCATGGCGAGAACCAGACAGTCATGCTGTTTAACTTACCTCAGCCAATGGGCCTTGTGGCAGTGCACCCAACCAGGCAACCAGCAGGTATAGGATTGGCTTCTTCCTCACTGAATGGCATTTCAGGCTACAGTGTTACAGGACTTGTGTTACTGGACAACTCCACTCTTACTATCTTCAATAAGAATCTTTACAAGATATTTTTCATATTTTCTGTGGTTGCCTTGCACAACTCATATTGGGACATCTCCTTTCTGTATGGTATGATGGCTGGGCATCAGCATGGTTTTATTCTTGTATACTGATGGAAGAAGCTCCTGCTGGCAACTGGAAGCTACACATCCAGACATGTGGTTATCCACAACTCTTTTCCTGATATCTTGGCTATTTTCTTTTCATGTTTGTGTCCCACAAGTTATACCTTTCATGATTTTGGCTTTCCTTAATCATTAAAAAGTAAAAATAGTATTCTTGAATCTATTTGTTTTATTTTACCTTTATTTTACCAGGAAATAAATCAATTGGGATGTGGAATCTCTTTTAAAAGGAGATCCTGGTCAAGAAGTATAAATGCAAAATTCCTGAATTTAGATAAAATAACAAAAATAGTGCATGGTGGCACAGTTTGTAGCACTGCTGCCTTGCAGTAAGAAGGTCCTAGTTCGATTCCTAGCCTAGGATCTTTTTGCTTGGAGTTAGCATGTTCTCCCCATGCATGCATGGGTTCTGTCCAACTACTCTGGCTTCCTCCCTCAGCTAAACCATATGACTGATAGGTTAATTAGCTTTTCTAAATTGCCCTTAGGTGTGTGCATGGTTGTCTGTCTCTGCGTTGGCCTGCAATAGTCTGGGACCTGTCCAGATGAGTGGGGAAGGTGGATGTTATGGATATTTATAGTAATTCCATCTGATTCAAAAAAGGAAAAGTTTTTTCTGATTTCAAACAGCGATGAGAAAAAAAGTTGTGCGTGCCTTAAATCTACAGTGTTTGTAACCTTTCTGGATTTAGCCATATATAAGTCCACTTTGCACTAATTTAATCTCTGGCTGCACGTTGGCTGCAGCCAGGATGTCATGTAACCTGCAAAGATCACTTACCGGGACTCTCTCTTCAATTTGTAGGGCGAAACCACTGCTTGGGGAGCGCCTGTACACATATCTGCCTACTCTCTGCTGTGGGACCAAGATACTATTCATGTGCCTGCCCCTCAGGCTGGACTCTGGCAGCCGACCAGTTCACTTGTGCCAGAGGTATGCAGCCGGCCAACAGGAGGAAAACACTCATCACTTAAATTGATAAAAAAAAAGGAAGTCTGGTCAAATATTGCTGATAAGTTGATATATTCATCAACTTTTCATCTCAGCAGTCATTACTTTTATGAAAAACAAAACTGCTAATCCCCATGTGATTTTCACATGCTTTCTGTGCATTGATCTTAACTTTTGTAAGAGGAGAAATCTTTGTAAACAGCATTGTTGTACTAAAGATTGAATCAGGTACCTGTCAACAGCCTCCCATTTAGAATACCTTGTAACCTGCGGCTCAGGTCATAAATATTAAGACTCATATGAACATGTCTTTCATGATCTGAAGAGGACAAGAGACCTTTAATATGAGGTCCAAGGAGTCCACCTTAGGTCAGCAGCTTAACTCATCTCAGGTTTCAGCCGCTACAAACCAAGCAGACTGCAATCTCTTCTTGAAGCCAACGATTATCCAAGAATGAAAATACCCTACAACCATTCTTTGACTCTAATCTCTGATGACAAAGCAAATCAGATTGGAGGACCGGCTTTCACCAGTCAATCCTCTTTATAGATAAAGGTACTCTAGCATGAGATCCCTAATTTGCACCAAATATTTTTCATAGGAAGCAACAGTGTGCAACTGCACCTAATTGTACCTCAGGATCTGTTTTGTAAGTTTGTAAATAAGTCAGGTTTTACACTTTATTCTCTAAAAATAAAATACATTTGCATAATGTCTGTCATTTATTAGAGTGCAAATTTTGATTGAGTTTTGTCTGATAAAAAAAACAATCATCATCTTTTACACACTTTAGCCATCTAAAAATTGTTGATCTAATATAAAGTGCAACATTTTTTAAACCCATTTTAGATTTACCTGACCAAAATATAAATTTAAAAAGAAATTGGCTCTTACATAAATAAATAAATAAATATATATATATATAAATATATATATTTAAATAAAATCTTTTTTCAGCTAAATTTATGGTAAATATGTTTAGTTTTATGTATAACTGTGTTTCATATTCCCTTTGTAAAGTTGAGTACAAAAACACAGCAGTTCTTTAAATCGAATGCATGTCACCTAAAGTTAACATTTATTTACGCAAACCCAAAAAGTATCGGATCACTAAAAGGTGTTTATGTATCATTTAGATTGGGCTTGGTTTACCTGAGAAATAATTATTGAAATTAAGTTTTTCTCTTCTCATGTTGCTGCTAAATATTATTTCCTTTTGCCAAAGGATATAAATTCATATTGTTTAGATGTTACAGTTATGAGATTTAAATGTATTTCATCTCCCCCAACATTTTTTCCTGTTTTTTTTTCATCATTGTTCTCATGTCTGGGAAATATTTCAGACTTTCCTTTGATGAAATTAACACAGATTTGTACTACTCTACTAGTTGAAGATCCCTTTCTGGTGGTTGTGAGAGACAGCATCATCTATGGTATTCCACTGAATCCGGAGGACAAGAGCAATGATGCCATGGTTCCAGTCGCTGGTCTTCACAACGGCTATGATGTTGACTTCGATGATAGAGAACAGACCATCTACTGGGTTGAACACCCTGTGAGTCCATGCAATGTGTCTTCTAAGATGCTAGACTATAGGCAAACCTCAGTTATGTTCTTCATTTTATAGTTAGTGCTCAAAGCACGCTGTGGTTACAGTTCTATTCAAATCATTGTCCTTAGTAAGAGGTTCACTGACATATGTAGTACAAGTCTGGCCATGTTAGGTGATGTTAGCTTGAAGATATGTTTAAATCTGTCCAACAGGGTGAGATCCACAGGGTTAGGTCGGACGGTACAAACAGGACGGAGTTTGCCCCCGCGGCCATTCTGGGCTCTCCTGTAGGTTTGGCTCTGGACTGGATCACAGAGAACCTTTACTACACCAACCCAGCTACACAGTCTATTGAGGTGAGATTAATTCATTTATTTATCCTTTTGTTTATCTTTCTACTTGCTCACTTTTTTTGTTTGGCCAGGTTTTAAAGTTGAGAGGAGAAGCACAGTACCGGAAAACTATCATCACCAACAACGGCTCTCCAACCGGCGCTGGCAGTCCTGTTGGCATCGCTGTGGATGCAGCACGTGGGTAAGCCTCATTTAACACCGTCCTGGCACAGCCACTCAAATCCACTGCTACTGAGCCTTTACAGCCTCCATCTGGTTGGCCTCAGGAGAGATCTTAACAACACTAGCTACCGTCTAAAACCCCACCAGCTTACAGTCAACAAACAAATGCTTTCCTTTCTTAATATGGGTTAAACAATGAGCATTTTTTGTTGATATATAGATATATAGATATATATTATATCTAGTTATGAAGGCATGAGCTGATGTGTAATTCATATTGTGTTATAACCTATAGTAAAAATACCCTAGTGTCACAGTATCATAGCTCCAACACCACTGCTGCTATAACTTAATGTTGTTTACCATCATTGGTATATAATGTCAATGGCGTTAGCAGCATGGAAGAAACAACTATGGCAGACGACAAACCAAAGGAAGGAGTTAAGACTGAGCACATCAACCTAAATGTGGCAGGGCAGGATGGTCCTTAGAGAGGTTTAAGTTAAAAAGGCATACTCCTCGCAGCAAGCTGATGAAAGTTTACTGTGAACGGAAGGGTCTACCAATGAGTCAAATAATTAATAATTTCAATTTGATGGTAAGCCAATTAATGAGACTAAAACACCTTCACAGCTGTAAATGGAGGATAAAGATTTGATAGATGTCTTCCAACAAAAAACAGGAGGATTGACCCTTTACAGTTTCCTGTGAACAACCCTACCTCCCTTGTTTTCCTGAAAGCCTTTTTGCTTTAATGAGTTTGTTTTATTTTCTTCTTCCCATGAACCAGAAAAAATAAGAATCCTGATTTTTTTTTTTTTTTACATGTGCATCAGCAGGGATTTCAATTTGGAGGAAATACGTTTGATTTAAAATGTTATGGAAATAAATGTACTTTTTTTTTTAAATAAATGTTTGGTGTTCAGGTAAAAAACATATTTATGGAGCTACATTGGGGCCATAAAGTGTGGTAAAAAAATAAAAATAAAAAAACAAGAATTAAAATGATCCTAAAAAAAGTTTTTTTTTTTAAGTTTTGCAACAAAGGCAAATGCATTTTTTTTTTTTGAAAAAATGTTTTGCAAAAAAAAAAAAAATTGAAACTGGAAAAAAAAAAAGTTTTCATTTTCAAGTTGTTTTTTTTTCACAGTTGTAGATTTGATTATTTTGCTTCAAATTTTCTTTCCTATTATGCCCTGTGGGGCGGGGCCTCTGATCATTGGATGTTGAATGTGACTGACAGCTTAACACAGTGACAGAACAACATATTAGGTGCATTCAAAATAAGCTAGACCTGCACAGATCCAGTCAGTGTTTGTCTGTGGCCCCCCTAAAACCCTTCCAATTAGTCATGCATAAACACAAACTTCAATGATTAATCAGGGGTGTATTTATTGTAGGCATTTGTTCATAATGTACTTAACAGGCTTTTAAGATGGAGGCTATTTGTTGGGATGAATATTACAAAACAATTCTATAAATAACATGGAAAACAATCCACAAATAAAAGATATGTGCAATATTAGGCTTTGCTTGGCTGACTATTTAATGCTTTTATGTTGTAACATTTAGCCTTATTATTAAGCTAATTTTGGGGTTAGGCTTATAACAATCAATAAATTAGATTAATTATACAGGCCATTATCAATACATATAACATACCTAACTGTGAGACTTTTCATCAATACAATACATAGAACTCTAAAGGAACTTTTATTTTATATGTGTTCTATTATGTATATTCTACCAATGAGTTGCATAACGCTAACGCGATGCTAGAAGTATTTTTCAGTTGCAAAAAGCCTTTTCCCACCTGTTGCATTCAGCGAAAAAGGGAACTGGAATTATCTGTAACATATCTTTGACATTCTATATATATGTGATTGGTTTTGAGAGATATTTTGAACCCATAGGCTGTTCTAGTGGGCATAGTTGAAAAGTGCTGTATATCCAAGGTGACCTGCATATGTGATAGTTTTGTACCAGTTCTGTCAGGAGGAAATGTTGAAAATTCCATAAACTGTACTGTGGGAGATCATGTGGAAAGACAACCGTATTACTTCTGCTAGAGGCTCTCCACATGCTCTCCCACAGTACAGTGGTATTAAAGCCATTTATAAGGGGAATATATGTAAATTTCTCTACTTTAAGAAACAAAGAAAAATGCTCTTTATTCTAATATTTAGAAATACAAGGTATTTTAAATATTTATAAATGACTAAAGATCATAAAACCTATTTAAACTGATTTAAATTTCTGTGAAAAAAGTTAATTCCTGGTTTAAACAGTGATTGTTTAATGTAACCTTAAGTTCATATGTTTTTTATTTCATTTAGCAAACTTTACTGGACAGACCAGGGAACGGAAAGTGGTATTCCTGCAAAAGTAGCATCAGCGGATATGGATGGCATGAACCCCGTCAACCTCTTCACCAACAACCTTGATCACATTGAGTTCCTCACTGTGGATATCCAGGAGAACAAGCTGTACTGGGCCGTTACAAGCACTGGAAAAGTCTGTTTTCATTCATTTACCTCCTCCTAAAAATTGCTGGTACTTAATGTGCTCTGTGCTGTAACTTTGATGTGAACACCCTTGAAGAACATCCTTTCTTTTTTCTTCTTTCTTAGATTGAACGTGGGGATCCAGATGGAACAAATCGTATCACGATAGTGACCGGTCTTTCCCATCCTTGGGGTGTCGCTGTCTATCAGAACTACCTGTTCTTCAGCGACCGGGATTTTGAGGTCATCGAACGTGTAGACAAGTCGTCTGGTGCCAACAGGGTTGTGATGAGAAACAACGTGTCTGGACTTAGAGTCCTAAAAGTTCATTTTAGAGATAGTAAGTGGCATACTCCCTTAAAGTTAATTTGCACAGATGACTAGAGATGCACCGTAGAGTTTTGTGGCTTAATTAATTAACCATATTATGCAATGCAGCTGGAAAGTATTGCCCCCCTTACATATTTCTTTAAAACTTTCTTTTTTTCACACTTAAAAGTCTCACATAATTAAACAAATATAAACATCAGACAAAAGGAACTTGTAGCATTAGCATTAGTCTTTTTTTTCCATCAGCGCAACGTCAGAAAAAAAAATCCTTGTTTAAATTGTCCTTTTTCTTTCTCAAGCGCTGCAAGAGGGAAAAAATTATTTTTTTACCAACTCATTTTACTTTTTGTTTTTGTAAATACACAGCTTTTGTATCTTATTTTACGTTGCAAAAATCTGATTTTATATTTGGGACATTGATTCTTGAAATCCCAGCTTCTCTGACTATACAGTGGAAGAATTCAGCTGACAGTGTCCGTCTGTTTTATCACGCCAGTGCCTCTAGTGGCAAAATAAAGTATTACAAGAACAAACAGAAAAATTTGCCTTTGATATTTTTTTTTTCACTTGCCTTTCAGGGCAAAAAATAAAACAAGGAAAAAAAAAACTTCAAACTTTTCTATTCCAGATTTTTTCCCCCTCTTGCCTCTCAGGGCTTCCATAGTACAATTATACCCAAGAAATGATTTCCAAATACATTTTTGTAGCCCTCCTGCGATGAGCAAAAGTTGGGGTATATTATGAATAGATGTGAAACATAAGAGAGCAGTTGCTGAAACAGTTTTATTTGTTTACACAAAAATGAACATATATTAACAAATTAAATTCCTTAACTCGAGATGTGTCTGGTTCTGGTCGTCAGCTGATTTCTGTGTATCTGTATGTAGACTGTTGGAATTAAGCTTTTTCTTTGATGCATTTCTAATGTCGTGCTTTCTCTTCAAACTTAGCGTCTGCAGGGACATCTAACGGCTGCTCTGACAATTTAGGAGCATGTGAGCATCTGTGTCTGCCGCGACCACGAGGTTTTTTCACCTGTGCATGTGCGACAGGTTTTAAACTTAATGCAGACAACCACACCTGTGCCCCTTACCAGTCCTACGTTGTCATCTCCACTCTGTCTGCAATAAAAGGCTTCAGTCTAGAAGGCTCAGATCACTCTGAGGCCATGGTCCCTGTGGCTGGTAGAGGTTAGTGATGTTAATATCCTATTTCCAGTCATTGATTTCATATATGCACTGTGTCATTAATTTATTTAGTCCCACAGTAGAGAACACAAATTCAGTTACTTTCTTTTTAAATGCTCTCTTTCAGGTCGTAACGCTCTCCATGTTGATGTGCACATGGCTTCTGGCTTCATTTATTGGTGTGACTTCAGCAGCACTATGGCGATCCAAAACGGAGTTAGACGCATAAAGCCTGATGGTTCAGGATTACATAGTGTAGTTACATCTGGAATAGGGCGCAATGGGATACGGGGTATTGCTGTGGACTGGGCTGCAGGTAAGCTGCTGATGTAATTTAGGCATGTTGTAATTTTCACTTACATTTGGTAAGCCTTATTTAAATGCTGTGTTTTCTGAAAATCAACAAGAGGTTATGTTATGCAAGTCAGCTATAGAAGGCCGCGAGAATTTTAAAATAAACTATGAATAGAGTAGAAAAATTTTACAAGTGCATGGAATTTTGTGCATCTCTCAGAGTCAGTACTTTTTAAACTATAAAACAGAAACAAATAAACGTACATAAACAAGAAATAAAAGGCATTGGATGGCATAGAAATAATAATGCATTTAGTTTGAGGTTGTAAAAGGTATTCTTTCTCTTTAATATCCTGTGCCTCTAGCTGGACAGTGGCTTGGAAAAAAGTTATGGAAGCCGGTCCTGTGAGTGCTGATGCTCACAGGTCTGTGGTGTCTAAGGTCTAAAGTTGTACTTTCACTCACTCGAAGAGTTAATGGGACAGGTAGCTGATCTGGGGATCCTTCATATTTTTGCTTGACCTGAAGAGGTATACATAGATCTTTCACAAAGTTTTCTTTGTCTTAAATTATGTTACAAACTGGTTCAGATGGATGATTCAGAGGGCTATGGTTACATTTGGCACCATCCATGTGCAATAGATTATTGTATTCACAAGTGAATGCAGGCAAGACTGGTAAGACTTATTCTATCAAATCATTTGCGACAGTTGCAACAAGTTCCCCTGACTATTTGACTGATAGCATAACAGTCCGTGCTGTAAAACAATTCTGCTCTGTGCCTGTAATGGGTAAAAGGGAGAGCATTTTCGTCCATTCTCTTTGGGACATCCAACAGAGTTTGTCGTCTGGTGACATGGTGAGAGAGTTTAGCTTGGTTGATCATTAATGTGTGGCCACAGATCAGTTTAGAGGTAGCTTGATCAAGAACTCATGACTTGCTGTCCTTGTGTAGCTCTTTGAATGTGTATGGTGAATGTGGTGCTTCTTACTTTACACTATGCCATCCAACTTTCTGTTCAAATAGAGCTGCCACAGGTTGGTAGTGGGCCACTTTTTTAGATACAACTTAAATAGTTTCAGCTCCTAATTAATAGTGGATGCTCTCAACTTTTAGGACAAACACTGTATCTTTCTTTTTGCAGACTAGGTCAGGAAACTCCTTGGATGTTAATCAGAAACGAGAGCGTTGCATTCAACCAGTGCTTTGAAATTTTCTTAAGGCTTTAAAGATTGGCAAAATGACAAATAATGGTTTTGGATTATACTCTTCTAAAATAGGGTTTGAAGGTTTAGGAATAATAGATCAGGTGATCCATCTGACACACTGTATATTGCAACACTTTTTTTCTCAAGGTTATAATTCACGAATTATGAAATTTTTTTCATGTAAAATTTGAAACTTTCCTTTTCCTTAGGTAACCTGTATTTCACCAACGCCTTCCTGACTGAGACCTATGTAGAGGTACTTCGCTTGAACACAACTTTTCGTCGAGTGTTGCTGAAGACTCAAACGGACATGCCTCGCCACCTTGTTGTTGATCCCAGAAACAGATATCTCTACTGGGCTGATTATGGTCAGCACCCCAAAATCGAGCGTGCTTTATTGGATGGAACCAACCGCACAATTTTAGTGTCTTCTGGGATTATCACCCCACGAGGCCTTGCTCTGGATTGGCATACTGGTTATGTTTACTGGGTGGATGATTCTCTGGACATGATTGCCCGCATTAGCCCCCATGGAGGGGAGACCGAGATAGTTAGGTATGGTAGCCGATATCCAACTCCTTATGGAATAACAGTCTTTGAGAATAGCATCATTTGGGTGGACAGAAACCTCAAAAAAGTGTTTCAAGCGAGTAAAGAACCAGGCAGCACAGAGCCCCCTGCTGTAATTAGAGATAACATAAACATGTTAAGGGATGTCACTATCTTTGACCAACGAACTCAACCCACCACTGCCCAGGAGCTGAACTACAACCCCTGCATGGAAAGCAATGGAGGATGTGCCCACCTTTGCTTTGCCCTTCCAGCACTTAGCCAAGCCACACAGAACAAAAAGTGCAGCTGTGCTTTTGGTGATCTTGCCATGGATAAACAAAGCTGTGAGATGTCAAAGGAGGATTACCTCATATACACTACTGAGAGCACGGTGCGCAGCCTGCGACTTGATCCTGAGGACCATGCATTGCCGTTCCCTGTGGTCAATGTGCCTCGTACCTCCGTGGCTCTTGACTTTGACCTCACAGACAAAAGGATTTACTTCACTCAGAGCTCAGGTTCAGGAGCAAGCAAGATCAGCTATATCAGCCTGTCCTCTCCCACTTCAGCTCCTGTTGTTGTAGCAGCAGGTAAGTTTAGGACTTCTACAGTTTGCCAATTGTTTCCCAATCTTATGATTGGGAAACAATTGTAGTAAAGACATATTGTTGTTACTGCAGATCTCGGGGCTCCTGATGGGATAGCCTACGACTGGATTAACAAAAGAATTTACTACAGTGATTATGTCAACCAGAGTATCAGCTCTATGTCTGTGGATGGGGCACAAAGAACAATAATTGCCCATGTATCGAGGCCAAGGGCCATCATGTTGGATCCTTGTAGAGGGTAAGGATTACAAAGGAAACCATCTTGATTCCCAATGTTAGGCTGTACCTTTTTAAGTTGCTTTTATCTTGTTGTACAGATATATGTATTGGACAGATTGGGGGAGTCATGCAAAGATTGAGCGTGCCACTTTAGGAGGAAACTTCAGAACCGAGATTGTGAATAGCAGCCTGGTGTGGCCAAATGGTCTGACTCTGGACTATGAAGAGAGTAGGCTCTACTGGGCCGATGCAAGCTTGTAAGATGTGATAAAACTCACTTTTTTTTTTTAATTTGTTTATTGTGTTTCTTTTCGTTTAAAAAATCTGCTATTGCCATACTTTTCCTGTGCCTTCAGACAGAAGATTGAAAGATCCTCTCTATCGGGAGCCAACCGTGAGGTCATTGTCAGCACAGCTATCTACCCATTTGCAATGACTATGTTTGGTCAGTTCATCTATTGGACCGACTGGAACACACGCAGCATCTATCGTGCCAACAAGCATGATGGCTCTGACCAGAGAGTTATGATTCAGAACCTCCCATCTCGACCAATGGACATTCAAGTTTTGGCCCATAGGAAACAGCAGCAGTGCGACAGTCCGTGTGAACAGTTTAACGGAGGCTGCAGCCACATCTGCACACCAGGTACAAGAAACCGCTTTAAATTAAGGCAGATATACATTTAATTAACTGGAAGCTCTTTGTAAATGTCTGATGAGCCTGCTCTTGTTAGGACCCAATGGAGCTGAGTGCCAGTGCCCGTCAGAAGGTCGATGGTACCTGGCTGACAGCAAGTATTGTATTCATGATAACGGGACTCGCTGCCAACCAGGGCAGTTCACCTGTATGAATGGCCGCTGTATCCGAGCGCAGTGGATTTGTGACAATGACAATGACTGTGGAGATGGTAGTGATGAGCTGGAGAGAGTGTGTGGTAGGTTTTTCTGAAAGATTTTGTATTAAATGTCTAGGGGTCATTTCCTTCTTTGTTGAGTCTTTTATGCAATTGTATTGTTTTACCTTTACTAATATTAACAAATTAGTATTTGTTTGTTTTTTCCTTTAACAAATTGCTTTCTTAGGATTTAAACCAATCTTCAGCTATGCTGGTGCGTATGCCTGCACTGTATGATCAGACTGATAATCCTTCTTTAACAACAGTAATCAATACTAACTTAATTGAATGTCCTTGCCTTTGCATGCAGTCCCACAGCTGCTATCCTCTTTTATTGCACTGTCAGGTAAAATTAGCTCCTGGTGAAAGCGCATTTCTTTATTCTCAAATTCTTTAAGCTAAAGCTCTGATTTGTTCTTTATTTTGATCGCCAGCCTTCCATACCTGTGAACCTACTGTGTTTACTTGTGGCAATGGGCGGTGTGTTCCCTACCACTACCGCTGTGACCATTTCGATGACTGTGGAGACAACAGCGATGAAGCTGGCTGTCTGTTTAGACCCTGTGACTCTCGTACAGAGTTTGCCTGCAATAATGGCCGTTGTATCGCAAAGGACTATGTCTGTAACGGCATAAACAACTGCTACGACAATGGGACCACAGATGAACAAAACTGCCGTGAGTTTCTTTAGCTGGCTGTTTTTGTTGTTGAAATCAAACATTCAGTTATGTCTTTTAAAAAGATTGATATCAGACTTAATGTTTTTTTGTTTAGGCTCAAAATTTTTCCATTTTTGTTAAATGTAAAAAGGTTGCTAAAGACAGTTTAAGAGCATTTTCGATCCCTTTTTATATTCAAAACTTAGCATACTTAGCATAATTTCTGTATGACTTGGGTCAAATGTTGTGGGTATCTTTTCCAACTTTAATGCAATAGTTTTCTGGAAATTTGGCCCATTCCTCTTGTCAAAATTGTCATCTTTGTAAATTTACACTACCCAACTTTTCAGCTCTGGCCATACATTTTCTGTTGGACTGAATAAGGGCTTTATCAACCCCCTTTCAGGACTTTGTTTTCCTTTCTGAATGTTGCCAGGATAAGGACCACCATGCATATCCATTTGATAAACCATTCCTGTGTTGAAGTTAGTCTACCCTGAAGTAAACAACTCAAAAATGAATATGCTTGTGTTTCTGTTCTTCAAAGCTACATGGTGTTTTAACCTGTAAAACCACACCGTTCTTATCAGAGTATGCCTTTGGTGATTATGATACAGTACTTCACCTTCAGCGTCATCACATTATAGGGCTTTTTATTTTAAAATTAAGATCTTTGTCCCTGAGTGCAATTGTGACCTGTAACCTGACTAACTAATATCTCAGAATGCATGAAAATTACAATGGTTAAATTTTTACCAATATAGACATGTTAGACATCATTGGAAAGCATAGATGTTTATACTAAATTTGTCCATAAGGGTTCACAGGTTAAAAGTAATCCAGCATATTCATAATAAAAACATTTCATGATGAGAAAATCATCACATAACGTCTGATTTTTTTATTTCAGAAATGTTAGCTGGTCATAGCTAATGCTTAGCATCTTGCTAATAAGACTTACTTCTTACTTCAAAAAACAAATTGGAGCAATGGAGCTCATTTTATGTTAGTTTAGGTTTGTAAATGTTACATTTTGTTATATACACTGATTTTGAGAAAAAGTGGAAAAATACTTGCTTCATAGATGTTTTGTGGCCATCAAAATGCTTCAGTGTTATTCTATGGTTCAAATAGTTGAGTAAAAGTATTTGGCACAATCTGGCACATTTGGAGAGATCTGGAGACACTGATGACACCAAAGTTCAAAACCCCACAGCTCTGGAACTGTTTCAGCTAGAGGTCTGAGATTTTCTGCATTTGTGGTTGACATGATGTAGAACAAATATAATACAATGAGACATATTTCTTCTCAAGCATGTCTTTATTACTGCTGTTCAAAATTGACCTAGAATAAGAAAAACAACTTTGAGTCATGTTTGAACTGATGCAGCTTAGGCTACAGTTCCTTAGCCATTTGCTTTTCTATTTTGGTATGCAAAATAGGCGAGGATTACTTCAAATGAGTTAAGTACAGGACTCAACATTTGGGAATAGTGAATGTTGTACCAACCAGAAATTGATATTACTTTTATCATGGGTTTGTTTCCAACATTTCTCATCAGAAGGGTTCTCTTTATTTGAATGTGTTATGGCTGAGGATTCCTTTGGTATTTATACTGATGTATAGTTAATTAGACAGATGGATTTATCCCCTTTAGACAACTAAAGATTGTGCCATAAATGTGTCAGGTGGCTGGAGGATTGTTGAGGACCCAAATGCAGAGATGAGTTTGCAGATTTTATACATTTCCACAGGCAACTGAGGGAAAAATCCAAAAATCAAAAATACTTAAAACCAAAATCTAAGGGACATCAGGGAAAAACACACGAGGAGCCAGGAAATGACAAAGCAACAAAACAAAAAGAAAAAAAAAATCAGCAATGAATGAGGGCTCTGCTGCTCTTTAAAGCCCAGCACTCTGATTAAACTCACGAGCTCCACCTGTGTAGACTAACCAGGTTCTCCACAAAGATCCTCTCTTGGAGAGATGCCTGACTCACACACATGGGAACCCTGACAAAATAAACCAGTGTTTGTTTCCTTTGATATTTCATGCAATCTGATAGAGAGCACAGAGTTTGAGGTGTTGCAATATAAATATTGCCAGGTCAGTATCTAATGGACCCAAATTTGTGAATCAACAGAAGATTTTACAGATGAACAAAATCATCTTGGCTGTCCTAAACAGTTAAATAATCTTAAAAGTATTTTCAACGTTACATTTTAGAGTTAGTAGAAAATATTAAAAGATATATTATAAAACCTCTTATAATATACTTCCGTTTAGCAGATAAATATAATCTTTAAAACCCTCTTTATCTAAAGCACGAAAGGGTTAATCTCATTTAGACAAAAGGGAAATAAATGGTTTAAAACTGCATATTTAAATGTCTTGTTTCAACTATAAATATTATGTGTTTTTATTATTATTTTTCTATATTTCTAACTGAATTCAAATGTGTGGTTATTCTAGCTGAGAGAACCTGCCAGCCAGAGCAAACAAAGTGTCAGACCACCAACATCTGTATCCCACGGTCATACCTTTGTGATGGAGACGACGACTGTGGTGACATGAGCGATGAAAGCCCAACACACTGTGGTGAGTTCAGCAACAGTAATAATACACCTTTTCCCTTCCAGATGCTTATTAAAGCCCTTTCTCTGTAGTTTTTGGTTGCTTTTTTACTCAATAAACAATAGACTCATTAGAAATTGACTGAAGAAAACGTTGAAGCTACGTCAATCACTTCAAAGGTGTTAATTGACTCAGCAATGTCTTACTTTCAATGCATTTTTGATGTTACTTACAGAGGTATATAGCAATAAATAAATAAACAATATACACTTTATCACCCAGTTTAACCTGGGTTTATAATTGTAGCAAATCTTTGTGACATGAAGCAGGAAAAGTAAATCATACTAAAAATTGCAGCTTTTTGCACATTTTACATTTATGTTTATGAAGTTAAAAACAAGCATGACCCAAGAAACATATAAGTGAAGGATGTTTGCCAACTTATTATTATTGAAAAGATGCCTGTACTGATCTGAAAACTCAGTCTCCTTTATTCCACTTTTCCCATGTTGAAGACAATTACGTAATTTTTAACTGAGGTAGAATAAACCTCAAATTAAAATTTACAATGATCAAGAATTTTGTGGGCCTTTATTTAATGGTGAAGGAATTTGAAGTTTTTTCATTGCAAATAATCCTACTGTTGCAGAATTTCTGTCTTCTTTAGGGCTTTTTACATATCTGCCAGGTAGATTGATGGTTTTAAAGTGAGTAGTATATCAAAACCGACATAATTTTTATGTCTTTAGCACTGATGGATTGTATTTTAACATTGTTAGCATAAGGCTTTTTTCAGCATTACCACTGCATTTTATGCATGTACAATAATAAATCTTTTTTTTATCATCTAAATTTTATAGGCTGTGTGTATATTGTTTTACAAGGGGAAAAAATAATTTACTACTTCATAGTTTTTCCTTCTTGACCTCTTAACTTTTAAAGCATTTTTTCTAACAGGGAAGGATAAAATTATGATAAAAATAAATATCTCTTATGAGTCACTGTTTCAAAAAGATCCACATCTGACTCGTGTCTTGTCTGCACCTCCTGCAGCGACAGCCACTTGCTCCCAGAGCGAGTTTCGTTGCTCCAGCGGTCGCTGCATCCCTGCCCACTGGTACTGTGACGGAGGGGCTGACTGCTCTGACGGCTCTGATGAACCCCTCTCCTGCAGTGAGTGCTCCTCAACACTCTCACACCCAGAAAGAGCCGTTCATCTTTGTGCCTCAGCCAACACCTCCCTCCCCCCTCCCCCAACCTTTTATCAGCTGCTCACTTATTGTGTGAAGGTGTCTGTTAGCCAATCTGTGCAGTGTGAGAGGCTCATGTGAGTACGAGTCAGTGGTGTATCCCTTTGTTTATGATGTGGTCAGCCAGGCCTTTTATTGTGAGCTGCATTCCTCTGTGGTGACGCCCCTCAATGTCCTCAGACAAACAGCACCTCCCCCTCCCTTTATACGCCCGGGGTTACAGAGCCTCACTTTGGCTTTTGTTTAGATTGCTCACCATGCATGGGAATGTGGAGTTGCCATGACTATTTTGAAAGCCTTGCCAGTGTTGTATTATGCCTCTTATTCAAATTTTAAAAAAGCTATAAGAAACCATTACAGACAAAGATGAACACATCATGCAGGGGTTGACATTAACAGTTCAATTTAGGTTGGATTTGGTATGTTTTAGTGAAACCTATTTGTTTATTGCTGTGGGGTCTAAAAATCTAACATCTCTTTCTCCAGCCATACTGATCAGAACCTGCAATGCAGATCAGTTTCGCTGTGATGACGGCAGGTGCATTGCTTTATCGTGGATCTGTGATGGAGACAATGACTGTGGGGACATGAGTGATGAAGATCAGAGACACAACTGTGGTATACACCTTTGATTTGTCTTTCTGCTGTGACTAATTAGGGTTACAAACATGCAGAGGTTAACGAATGCACTCCCCATCCATCTTAGCTGATTGTACTGTTCCAGTAGAAATCAGACCACAGCTGACAAAAATCTTGAGACTTTCAGAATTGTCCAGATACAAAAAAAAAATCACAACTGTCAACCAACAATTGGCAAAATAATCCAAGCAATCTCCTTTTGGTAACAAATTATATACCCAATTGGAAACATGGGCCTGATGTATTTTATCTATTTTAGCGAACATAAATGAACAGTGGGAGTAATAACTGTAGGACCTTTATGTCATGAATGCGTTATTTTTTTTGTGACATTTGTTTTCCTGCAGAAGCTCAGATTTACAATAGACCTGTGCAGTGTGCTGAATTCCAGTCATTATTGCAATTCAGTGGCTGCAATTCCTCAATCTCAAAAGACTTCTTTTTCACTTTACATTTCAATAAAATGTTTGTCCATAAGGAAGTGTTCTAACTGCCCTTAATATCACAATCAGTTTTTTAAAAAAACACTATGATAGTATAGTTTATGATATTTGGTATATTGGTTATTTGGCTTAGAAAATCTTGTAATTTGACCTTCACTCATAATTCCTCAATTCCATATCACACCTTCCCTGAATAATCTGTTCAGCATAACTCTATTCATATAATACTATATTACATATTTATGCTAAGTACTAACTACAATGATCAAAATACTTTTAACACGGTGCAGGGATGCACCAGCAGGAACCTTTCCAGGGTTCAGTTCCAGTTCTTATTTGCCGTTTTTAAGATGTTTTTTTATTTATTTATGTTCCAGCTTCTTGCATTTTCCACATTCTTACTCTCCTGTTTTGCAAAACATTTTTTTTTTCACTTTGCCACCTCGTGCTCCCTAGACACCATGTTTTTCAGCATATTCGCACACCTCAAACTATGGTTGTTGAGGTATAAACTAGTCGCCAGTCCCAAACATCTTAGTCTCCACTAGATCTCCAGTCCAAGAAGCCAGCATTCCTGATTTTTCCTGCCTCACCCGTTACTTTGTGCTTGTCTCTTTTCTCTGCCTTTCTGGCTCAGGGTGGATCAAGGCTCTTATAAAGCTGCTCCAAAAATAAGATGCCTAAAGCTAGGGACTTTAGCAGTGATTGAGCCTCTGCAGGAGACTCATTTCAAACAATGCAGTCAAGGCTGTGCTGTTTGGATACAGTTCGGAATGTTGGGATTTCCAAAATATGTCACCACTGTTGTTCAACCTCTTGCAAATCCTCATGTCTGATTTAATGTTTTTTTTTCCTAGCGAATCGCACATGTTCAAGCACTGAGTTCACTTGTGTGAATAATCAACCACCTCAACGCAAGTGTATTCCACGGGACTGGGTGTGTGATGGAGATGCAGACTGTGCAGATGCTCTAGATGAGCATCAAAACTGCAGCCGCAGATCCTGTGGCATCAATGAGTTCACATGTAGCAATGGCCTCTGCATACGTAGCTCGTACAGGTTAGAATTAGAACACTGCACAGTTATTCTCTATCTTAATAATGTAAAAGCTGAGTTCAATTGGCGTTTTCTTTTTAAAATATCAGGTGTGATCGCCGCAACGACTGTGGAGACGGTAGTGATGAGCAGAGTTGCACTTACCAGCCCTGCCAGTCACACCAGTTCACATGTCAGAACGGTCGCTGTGTGTCCCACGACTTTGTGTGTGATGGGGACAATGACTGTGGGGATGAGTCTGATGAGCTGCAGCATCTTTGCCAAACGCCTGAGCCCACCTGCCCCCCTGGAGAGTTCAGATGTGAAAACGGACACTGTATTCCCCAGAGCAAAGTATGTGATCGGAATGATGACTGCTCTGACAACAGCGACGAAAAAGGATGTGGTAAGTATAAATTGACATTTTTAAGTCATTTTCACCCTGTATGAGTTACAAAACAATAAAATAAAGATTTGGCACCACATTCTAGGTTTTATCAATGATCATTTAATTCTCAGTTGTGTGGTCACTGAACACTGCAGCAATGCCATTGATTCGTGTATAAAAACATAAAAATACTGCAAGACAGGAGGCGATGAAGCAGTATCAATATATATATATATATTTTTTGCATCTTCTCTGGCTGTAGGTATCAACGAGTGTACAGACCCGTCAATTCACCACTGCGATCACAACTGCACCGATACACCCACCAGCTTCATCTGCACCTGCCGCCCAGGCTACCGCCTCATGTCTGACGGCAAAACATGCGACGACGTCAACGAGTGTGCAGAGACACCTAGCGTCTGCAGTCAGGTCTGCGAAAACATCCTCGGCTCCTACGTGTGCAAATGTTCTCCGGGATTTCTCAGAGAGCCTGACGGACACAGCTGCCGCCAGAACAGCAACATCTCTCCCTACCTTATCTTCAGCAACCGCTATTACCTGAGGAACCTCTCAACGGACGGGCAGGCTTACTCTCTTATTTTGGAGGGTCTGACCAGCGTGGTGGCTCTGGACTTTGACCGCGTTGACAAACGCCTCTATTGGATTGACGTGAGCCGCAGGGTGATCGAGAGGATGCATTTTAACGGCAGCAACCGGGAGGTGGTGGTCAATGGACTTCTGCATGGAGAGGGACTTGCAGTTGACTGGATTGGAAGGAAACTGTATTGGGTGGACAGCTTCTTAGATTGCCTTAAAGTGTCTGAACTGGATGGTCGCTTTGTCAAGAAACTGGCTGAACATTGCGTTGATGGCAATAACAGCTACTGCTTTGAAAACCCCAGGGGTATTGTTCTGCATCCTAAATACGGGTGAGGAGTTCTAGTGCTCTAGTGTATGTGCATTCATCCCTAAGAAAATAATCTGTATAATAATAACCAACTGCTAAAATTATAAGTGAAAGTGTTTTTTAATACTTTTTTTTTTTTAAACCCTGCTAGATATGTCTACTGGACGGATTGGGGGGACAAAGCCTTTATAGGTCGTGTTGGAATGGATGGAACCAATAAAGCAGCAATCATCACCACGAAGATAGAGTGGCCCAATGGCATCACAATCGACTACACCAATGACAAACTCTATTGGTCAGATGCTCATCTAAACTATATTGAGTGAGTTCATCAGAAAATTGGTCAGATTCTTTTTACTCGCAGTAAACGGACACTGGTTGAGTTTTACATTTCCTTTTATCTCAGATACTCCGACTTGGACGGACAGCACAGACACACAGTTTACGATGGAATCTTGCCGCATCCTTTTGCCCTGACTGTATTTGAAGACACGGTGTACTGGACAGACTGGAACACTCGCACAGTGGAGAAAGGCAACAAGTATAATGGCTCTGGACGAGAATCTCTGGTTAACACCACACACAGGCCATTCGACATTCATGTATGTCATCCTTACCGGCAGCCGATTGGTAAGTCTTCACCCACTTTGCACTCATCAGTAGCCGGTCCTTATTTGCTCAGCTGTTGTCAACAGATATTGTTTTTCTGTGGCTCCTGCTTTAACAGTAAACAATCCCTGTTCCGGGAACAATGGGGGCTGCTCTCACCTGTGCCTAATCCGTCATGGGGGGCGAGAACACACCTGTGACTGCCCTGACCATTTCCTGGCTGTTCAAATAGGAGGTGTGACCCGATGCCTGCCAATGTGCACCAGCACCCAGTACAGATGTGCAAACAATGAACGGTTTGTCACCATTTCTTTAACCTGCAGTTATGTTCTTTATGAGAACTGTGACAGTTTAAACACAAAGTTTTTTTAAGATGCACTAGACATATTTTTTTCAAATAAAACTCCTCACCCATGCTTTCCTCATACTGCCGTTAAGCTATCTCTACAGAAGGTCGGGGAAAGGTTTATTACTAAAGATGCACTAATCCAAATTTATTATCTATTTATTTTTTTGATAAGTTATAACACCACACAAATTGGACCTGAACTGATGACCTGAACTATAATATAGGAGAATATTGGAAGATTGATCACAATGTTTTTGTAGCCTTCGTGCCCTGTTTAGTCAAAGACCCCTGAGATTTTGCATGAGTAACAAAAACATTCACCAACAGATGCTGCTTCTGTTACTCTACCCTTCCATACATCAATAATAAAAAAACACCCAAAAAACCCCAAGACATTTTAGTTAAATGAGAAGATGACAATAACCTGATGGCCATATTTATTGAATCCAATATCTTACACAGCGTCCGTCACAGATCCTACTCAGCTATCTGATTTTTCACCACTACTTCCTTTCACGTCTCATCCATGTGTATAACCTGTGTGTCCTTTATTTGGAACTTCGGTTTGGGGGCACATAACCTTCAAAACCACACTAATCATGGTGGCATGATTTCATACCATTAGCTATTTAGCATACGTATTAGCATACCATTAATTTAACACCTGCTAGCATTATCATCATACCTGCTTGTGATTTTGTTACCTATTTTGGGCATCCTTGTTTCAGAGAAATGTTTAAAGAGAGATCCATAGCTCCAAAGCTCTAATTCTTAATTATTTCTCAATGGTTGTAAATCCTTAACAGTAAAACTGGCAACAAACTTTGTAATTATCATTTCCCAGAATGGGGTTGTGGGAAGGCTTTGAAAATGCTTGTTTGATAATCCACTGCGTGCCGGTGCAGGGTGAGGTCAGCCATTTTATTTCTGTCTCTGAATGGAACCACGATTCAAGGATTTACAAAGATTCCATGTTTGGTTTTACAGAGCCTGCATACGGTGTGGCTCTTGTCCAACTCAGTTTCTCTTTGGTGATGCTGGTTGTCATACATGTGACCTTCTTCTGTGTTACAGGATAAAATGTTTTGGTGCTTATAGATTTTTGACTAACTTATTTTTCATAATTAGATCAGAAAAAAATATGAGATTAGAATCATCAAGGTCTGTGCCTCAATGATCGACTTTATCCCCCAACATAGATTATGTAATGGAGGCATACAGTTGTTCCTATAACCTTTCATTAAAGACAGAAGAAAAACAGCTACCAGTAAATGAAATTGAAAGTGACAAAAGTAATTATAAATACATTCTAAATATTTTATTAATGTGTCTGTCTATAATCGATCAGTTTGAGGAAATTACTGAAATCAGGTGTTTTCTTTAATGTTCAGGAAATGTTCAGTCAGACATCTGCAACTGTTCATGGGCAAGCTACTTTAATTTCTCTGGGACAGTTTTTTTTTATATAAAAAAATTTAAATCAGTATTTTACTGTACTAAATTATAATTTAGTAAATCTATATTTATTATTACTTTTTTCAGTTTTGTGTTATTTGATTTAACTGTGTGAATTTCTCATTTTCTTTAATTGTAGGAAATGTCAATTTTAAAGCCCAGCTGTATGTGCTCAGGCACCTCATAGTAGTTTTAACGGAAGTTAGCACAGCTAGCATTTCTAAAAGAAGAGCGTTCATGGGTTATTCCCCTGGAAAAGCGCTGCATGTGACATTGCTCTATGACATGAGTCAAAGTCAGAGTGTATTAGCAACCCTCCTAAAAGTTTTTTAAGGTAACGTTCTCCAGATGTTTCAGTAATGGCTCACTAACCTGTTAAAAAAATGCTGCCTCACTGAAAATTTTTTGGAAACCTAATAGTTTCTCAGAGACAGAGATGGCTAACATCTGCTCAGTCTTCCAACACCTGTGACATGTAATTAACTTTTTCAACAACCTTATAGTAGTTTATCAACTTTATAGTACGGTAACTAGCCTTTCAAATATATTCCCTGTAGCTTTGTGTTTTACAGTAAATCAAATAGTTCATAACACTAGTGATCTATATATTATATTCATTATTTATAATGGTATTCATCTCTATACTCATTCAGTGGAAACCCATGTCCTATATTTATGAAACCATTATTTATCCTGCACTTGCTGCTATTGCACTTCTGGTTAGACCTAAACTGCATTTCGTTGCCTTGTACCTGTACATGTGCAATGACAATAAAGTTGAATCTAATCATCTAATCTAATCTAATAAGAGTTTGTTAGTTTTTTTTTTTTTTTTTTATCAATTTCTGGTCAACATGGGTTTGTCTCGCTCTGTGTCAACAGTTGCATCCCTATCTGGTGGAAATGTGACGGTCAGAGGGACTGCAGAGATGGCTCTGATGAGCCCTCTACCTGCCCGATTCGCCACTGCAGCCTTGGCCAATTTCAATGCAATGATGGAAACTGTACCAGTTCACACTTTCTCTGTAACAGCCACCAGGACTGTCCTGATGGTTCTGATGAAGATGCTGTGCTTTGTGGTAGGTGGTTTAACTGGTTACGTAGATAAGTATATCCCTTTTGTACTCAACTTATTCTTGTTTATTTTTCATCTTCTTCTTATTTGACTGCCTTCCTCTCAGCTACCCATCAGTGTGAAAGCCATCAGTGGCAGTGTGCGAATAAGCGCTGCATTCCTGAGTCTTGGCAGTGCGATGGTGAAGATGACTGCGGTGATCAGTCTGACGAGGACCCTGTCCACTGCTCCACCAGGACGTGTCGCCCAGGGCAGTTCAAGTGCCGCAACGGCCGCTGCATCCCACAGAACTGGAAATGCGATGTTGATGATGATTGCGGTGACAATTCAGACGAGCCACTGGAGGAGTGCAGTAAGCAACTTACCTACATTCATCTTTCTTTTTTTCACATAAGGATTTTATTAGAATTTTATGCATTTTATGCAGCACAATGTACGGCATCATTATAAAAATATGCTTTTCAAAATATTGGACAAGAACAATTCAGAAATGTGGGGCATCTATTTGTTTTCCACCCTTCTGTGCCAATGATTCTAACAATGCTTTTGGGTTATTTTCCCACCAGCTTTGCACATTAGTAGAATTCAATGTTTGCCTATTCTTCTTTACCTTTTAGCTCAAACTTAGTCGGATTGGCTAAATCTGTATTTTAGTATTGCTGCTTATTTTTAATTGGATATGTCAGGATTTAGACAGAGCCCCTCAAATGCAAAAATGCTGATTGATAAGCAACCATTATTAAAACACTAAGACCTACATAATATATATGTTTTTATTCTGTGAGGACATTGCAATACACAGAGAATCCACACACGTATAGGGAGAGTATAAAAATCCACCCTGGACTTTCTTGGTACAAAGCAAAGCACTTAAGAGTAACAGCAAATAATGCTTTTTTTATGGACAATTTTTATAATTAGGGAAAATTGAATGAAAAAGCTGACAGTTTGCAGCATAACAAAAGCAGATCCTCATTACATTAGTATCATTCCGTTAGTTAGATTTCGTGTTGGTCTTCCCCTATTCTGTGTGATTTTCCTTACATATGAGCCCGTTAATTTTCTGTTTTCTGTCTGACAATCAAAAGCTTCTGCCTGTGGATAATCAACCAGCTTCCTTGTCTATTATCGATCCATTTAAGAGCATATTTCTGTGCCCTGGATTTTTATACTTGTCCTTATCTGCTGAGTGCCCAAAACTCAGAGATAAGTAATCTGATCCATTCCTCCTCATGTGCAATGTCTGCCTGCCTGCCTCTTGCTTTACTCCCTGATAATGCAATTTAATTCTGAGGGAACTCTGGAACTTTTGTTGAACACGTGGGTATCGAATCACACTTGCTCAGGACGCCTTTTCCTTTCACCGGTTGTGACGTTATTAGCCTTTCCTGCTGTTTCCTTGTTTCCCTCTGAAGAAGTGTGCAGGTTAATGAGAAACTGAATCCTGAAGAGGCACAAAATCTGGAATATGCTCTTAATCCTGGTCTTTTTTTATTTTCTTGTTTGCTATTTCACAGGTTTCCTGTTTCCCTCCATTCTCACTGATTCTCACTGATTCTGACTCACAAATAATAATTTTAAACCATCCTCAGTGTCTGGTTTAGTTTAGGGTCCGCCTTCTGGTTTATAACCCTGTTGTGAAAATTCTATGAATAGATTTCATTACAATATACCAAAACTGATTAAACATTCAATATAGTTAGCTTCATAGTTGAAAATACTGGTGAGGTCTATTTAATTTTTGATACCAAGATGTTACAATGCAGGGCCTCAAAAGCTCCATGCTTCTATGGATGCAAATGTTACAGAAACCTGATCAAGAACATTCGATTGCAGCTCTGGCTGCATGTTTCTGGAGTTTCCTCAAGGAGCAACTTGTATTTAGCTCCATTTACGTTCCCATTTTCCATAACTAATTTCCTTGTTCCTGCTGATGAAGCATACCCTCGCAGCATGATGCTGCCAACACAAGGTTTCACAGTAGGAATGTTGAGTTCATGGTGATAAGTGGTTAGTTTACTTCCACAGAACATATTTTGCCGTTGAGCTAAAACATTACAGTTTAACCCTAGAGCATCATCTTACATGTTTTTTGATTCCTCTATGTTGCTTGGGGTGATGTTTGTCACACTTTCGTTTTTTAAACATGGGGCACGTTTTTTAAACATGGGGCAGGCCTTGTGTTTTTGTCCATCATCGCAATAGGCATCTACTCTCTGGACTATGATGTATTATAAACATCATATGATCTCGAATCCCAATAATAAAAACTGTTGATTTCTTGATTGGAACTAAGGGTATGAGTACCTCTGGAAGACTCTGCATGTTTACCTCACACGATATTCTGACCTACAAAATATGAGTTTCACCTACAGTACAGATATAAAAAGGGAGTGCATCTCTGCTCACTCGATTTAAACAGGGAACTGTTGGGCCTTTGTTTGTGCTGGGCATTTCTATAAATGTGCTTTTATGCGTTTTCCACAGTGGGTCCAGCCTATCGATGTGATAACCACACAGAATTTGACTGCACAACCAACTACCGGTGTGTGCCGCTGTGGTCCGTCTGCAACGGCCACAACGACTGCAGAGACAACAGCGACGAGCAGGGCTGCGGTAAGTCTTGTTCACATCCTTTCTAATACAACGTAGACTCTTCATGGGCTCCTTAGTTTCCATGTTGTATTTGTTCTCGTTTTATCAATCTTAGATTACTACAGAAAATTCTTTTGGAGTGAATAAAAGCAATTAGAAAAGCCTTCAGCCTCCTGTGTAACTGTGGTGAAGGGGGGGCGCTGATGGAGATCGTCTCATCACTCTTCCTCCCCCATAATTTATCTCTCCCTGGAAGCAGTGCAGATTTATGAGCTGTCTATTGGTGTGAGACAACATATATGTGTGTATGTGTGCTCTGTCCTTGCGTGGGGGCAGGGTTCATATATGTCTCTTTGTACTCGCTGCGATCCAAATACACTCTGCTGCCGCCCTCCCGTCTCTTATCACAGACCCTCACTCCATTAGTGCCATGCCTGCACAGGAGGGGATATCTGTGCTAATCTTCCTGTAAGAATGCAGAGGATGGGCCAGGTGGAGGGCTATAAGGGCAGGACTCCTGAACACCACGCTATCTTTTACCCCCCCGGCAGTGTGTGGTAGAGACAGCTCAGACCAGCTCTGTTTCACTCCTCTGCCTTCTGTGGTTCTCATCTCCGTCAGTCTTATCCGCCTCAGACGTACGCTGTACTGGCATGAATAGAGCTCACACATCTGTCTGTGGCAGTCTGCCCTCCTCCCTTTTAGACCTTTGAGTTTTAATTAAAACATCAGCTTTCTTTCATTTCTGACCCACACTTTAGTTGACGGTGCTAGCCTGGGTATTTTCATCACTGAAATGTGTCAGCTTTGAAAGCTTGTTCCTTAAAGATTAGCTTTTTTTTTAACGTAATTTGAAATTACATTAAAAAAAAAACTTTTTTTTTGGCTAGTGCTAGTGTAGGAAATATAGTTCAGTTGAGACTGAAATAACTGAGCCCCAGTTTTCCAATTGCAAAATGACTTGGTCTAAAGTCTTATCATTGCTTTTCTTTGAGTTTTAAGGGTTTTCTTGTTTGTATTTGGTACACGTTTACAAAAAGTATATGAACACCTATAAGGTTATTTTTCTTTAAATCCGACAGTTTATTTGTTTTTAAAATTATTCTTGACACTTCTAATTTCAGTAGTTTGTTAAAGTGTCTTTAAATGTGTCTGTATAGTAACGTCCAGTAAAGGTCCGGAGACATTTTTCATTATTATCCTTTATTTTGAACTTAGACAGATTTATTTTGTCATTTTCTATACACAAGAGTAAACAAAAATAAATGTAATTAAAAAACAGCTCTCTAGAAAATTTCATTTTTTTAAGTGCAGCCTTGAAAACAGTAATATAAACATATGACTGTATATTTACAGTTCTAACATTTCAGTTTTTTGTTTCTGTTCTTTTTTTAAACGGCATTTAACATTTAAAATAAAATAAGATGTTTATGCAACCATGTTATACATTGACTTTTTAAATAAAATATATATAAGAAATAGAAATTGAGATTTTTTTCCATTTTAAATCTGGAAAATCTGAAGTGTTTTTTGAAGTAGAGAAGAACAATCTTTCAGTTTGGTACTAACCGTTTGTTTTTGTTTAGGCCGCCCTGCAAGGCTTTAAACCTGGGTTTGAATGGAGACAAAGCCATTCTAAAGCACATATCAAGGTGCTCATTCGTGAGCCTGGATCCATACTTATTTTTGATTCTGTTCATGGTGGAGAATCCTGCTTCACAGCAGTAGGTTAAGCCAAACTTACTCAAAATGTGCAGGGTCATCTTTGAGCACGTCTTTTCACTTTTATTTCACCAGTTCACCGCAGTTCTTCCAGCAGTCCACACTTTCTCTGCTCTCTTTTTCTCATAATCTTCTCCTTCTTTCCCATCGCCCGGCTTGCCACAGGTTTGCCTGCTGTGTCTAAAAGTAGCAGCAGCAGCAACCCAGACTGACAAAAGCTCATTGGCTAATATTTGTATCATGTGCAGCCTGGTGCCGGATGCTCCGCAGGGCTTTACCATATTGGCAGGAGAAGCGGCGCAAGTGAAGTTAGACACTGTCGTCGGACAACATGCAGTAATTTATAAATGTTTTCCATCAGTTTGGGTCCGGATTAGCATGACCTCTTCCCTATACTATAAGTTTGAAAGTGTTAATGTTCGGCAGCGTTTTGGTGCAAAAGGATTGGAGTCATATATTAGAGCTGAAAAAAATAAAGAAGTTAGATTTAACTTAGCTGGACATTTAGCCTGGTTCTTTAGATTTAAAACTGAAAAGCCACAATGTCCCCTGCTGCTGTTATTTTTTGTTCAACAAGTTTAAAGTTTCACTGGTAAAAATATTGTAGAAATTTTTATTTTATTTTGATACATAGACTTAATCAAAAAAGTGTAGAAAAAAAAACCTTGTAAGTTCTGTAGCAGTATTATTTTTCATTGTTTCTTAGGTTCTTGTCTATAATAACATAGGAATAAAAATAGCAGATCAGTTTCCCAACCATGACTGTTGATGTATTTCCAAAACACTTTAAATAATTTTCTTGTATCTAATGATAAACCGGATCAGCTTCTTTCAGCCAGCTAAGCCACAGGGTGCAGCAGCAGGATTAATACTCTCTGCATCTAAATGAGATACAATCTCATTAAAGAAGTTTTTGTCTTCTTTGATTCATAACTTTTGTAAAACTTTGGACCACCTTCCTCTTGTCACGCTGCATATTCAAAGGATAAAATCACATCTTTTATCTTTGTGAGAGTCTGCAGGGAGCAGAGTGCTTTAAGATCCAGATTATAGAATCGTTTCTTTGGTGATTTGTGTCTGTTTCTTGTCAACATACCACTGAGTTTCATCTCATTTCTCAGGTCTAGGAACCCTTTTTTGCCTGAATGATTCAAAGGTTGGGGTTAAAATGCTTAAAACGACAACAAAACATTCCTCTGAAAAAAGTTGTGTTTATAGGCTCGAAATAAGTCTTCAAAGAAATCATCAACGATTAAAGAAAAAAATGAACATGTTGTTTAAACTTATTTGATTAATATTAAGATATGAAGCATTTTAATACAATACCAATTCTTAAATAGATATGTTGAACCAACACATTCTCACTCGTCACATATTGATGCTTGGTCAAAGTCCCCTTATTTAGGTGTAGTTATTTTTACAAAGTGTTGTTCCTTCAGTGTTTGACTTACATTACTGGATAAAGTTTCATTGCTGTTTATTGTTCAACTGAGGAAAGATAGAGCATGTCTTTATAGATGTTGAAGTGAACAATAACGAGGGGTGTGGAGCTCCCCCATGAGGTAACTGCATGAACATGCAGCAGTAGGCATGTATTTGGTAGTTTTCTTATATTAAGTATTTGAATATGGAGCACTGCTCATTATAAAAAAAAAATAAAATAAATTCTAAAGATTTTAAGATCACTTAAATGTTTTTGTTAACGTTTGAATATGGAAATCTAAAGAGCTCTAAAAATCCCTCTTCTCTTCTTTCAGAGGAGGTGACCTGTCATCCTACCGGGGATTTCCGCTGCGACAATCACCGCTGCATCCCACTGAGATGGAGGTGTGATGGGGATGACGACTGCGGTGATAACTCAGATGAGCGCAGCTGCAGTGAGTGATGCTGACTGTATTTAGACAAACACACAAACCTAACAGCATATAAGGATATCTGATGGTTTATGTAAGGACCTATTATACAGGTATGTAGAGTCTTGAAAAGTCTAGAAAAGAATTAGATTAAATTCAATCTATTTTCTTAGTCATGAAATGGATTAAAAAAGGTAATAGTGGTTGAAAAATGTTTTTTTTCTCACTCTTATTTATTTTACCATACTGATATTTTATATAAGCATAAAACTGGTACAAAAATACAAATAAATACATTTTATATCTTTTTTTATTTTCTTTTTTACAGGAGATGCTGTTATTGAGCTTCTTCTTTCAGCCAATGTTTTAGGCCAGTTTTCTGACATTACACACTGCAGATAGAAACAGTATTTATATAGTCCAGATTTTCTAATTTTTATAGAGTTTA
Organism: Cyprinodon variegatus; assembly: GCF_000732505.1. Taxonomy (NCBI): domain Eukaryota; kingdom Metazoa; phylum Chordata; class Actinopteri; order Cyprinodontiformes; family Cyprinodontidae; genus Cyprinodon; species Cyprinodon variegatus. Next base: position 457,339 of record NW_015150885.1, read on the forward strand.
ACAGCTGAGGAAAAAGAAATAAACAAATTACTAATCTGACATTGGAAAAATGTACCTCTGCATTTAAACCATCACTTGAGCATCACGGGGCGCAATCGGGTGTTAAGGGCTTAGAGAGCCAGAGCAGCAGTGTGGAGGAGTTGGTTTTGAGCTCACAACCTCAGGATTCAAAGCTATATGCACTAACCACTAGGCCACCACTCCCCTCTAGTGAAAATGGAGTACATTTTTTACAAACCTGCAGCCAGCTGTTATTGTATTTCTTTCTTTCTTTTTTGGGGGGGAGCGAGTTGATGAATCATCATAAAGAATGTTTGAATATTTGCACTAACTCTTCCATAAAATAACTGAAAAAGGTTCAGCTACAGCTTATTCTAGTACAGGAATTGTATAAATGATAAAGGCTAATGTGCGCAAATTACAGTTTTGCAGTTATATAATCCAGTATTTGGGGAAGTTTTTGACTTCAGGGTTTAGTAGTGTAAGAGGAAGTCTTATCAGCACCTGTAAAAACAGGATGTCCTCAGTTTGTAAAAAGGAGGGAATGAAGGAGTCTGTTACCCTTTGCCCTGAAGACTTCAAACCTCCCAGCTAATGAGTGTATTGCTGCTTTTCAAACAATAATGATGGACCTTAAGTTTCTTAAAAGGCCTCTTCTATTTACTTAGCATCAAAATAAAAAAGGCCATAATAATTGTTTTTAATTTATTGGTTTAAATTTGACGATAAAGCTCATGAGAAAAGTCTAATTTTTATTTTTTATTTTTTTGCAGATTTCTGTAAAGTAAACCACATTTTGTGAAGGCATGATTTTAACTCTTTGTTTTCCCCCAGCGCCCCGCTCATGCACCGAGAGTGAGTATCGCTGTGACAACCTACGATGCGTTCCCAACCGTTGGGTCTGTGACCATGACAACGACTGCGAGGACAACTCGGATGAAAGGGACTGCGGTAAGTGGAGGCTCTTTGTTTTGGTTCTGGATCTGGCTGTTTGTGAGTAACGAAGGGCATCGCTAGACAAAGAAGCCTCAAAACCTGGATTCTGAAGGCCAGACGAACTGGACCACCAATGGATGCTTATTGAGGAGGAGATTATGCAGCCTGTTGCAATGCAGGGCAACAGTGTGCACGTTCCACAGGGCAGAAAACTGGTGTAAAACATCAAATTATAAGTTACACTAACTGTGGAATAAAATAAATTAGGAAAAAAAAAAGAATGGTTGTTGTCTTGGAAGCAATTATACACCTACATGTTATCTTAACCGCTTTTTTTTTTTTGTTAAGCAGAGCTGCGGTCGTGTCTTCCTGGCTACTTCCAGTGTGCGAGTGGACACTGTATAGCTGAACGTTTCAAATGTGATGGCAATGCCGACTGTCTGGACTACACCGATGAGACGTCATGCCGTGAGTGCCATGCTGTTATTCTGCCTTTTTATTGGTGCAGAGCTGATCAATACATTGTCAACATTTTTACACCACTTTCTCACATCTTGCATGACATAACTACGTCCTGATTTATTTGATGGACCAACAGAAGTGGAGCATCATTGCATTCTGAAGTAGTGGGGTGCAGCTGTATTCAGTTACCCCAGGGCAACACAAACAGAAACACCTCTACTGTAGCTCAAGGCAAAACAGGCCAAGCCAGTCAGTTGGATCTGTGGACTTCTCTCCAAGTATTATTAACTGGATTTAAGGGAAAACTTTAAAAGGCCCATTCTAAAACATGATATACTTTCCTCTAAACCAGTTCATTGTAACTTCAGCTGTGTTTTCAGGGGTTTTATGCTCTATAAAGGTGAACCTCATCCTTTGCTTTACTTGGTCTGCCTTCATCCCTGTCAAACTTCCATGTCTCTGCCAAAGAAAAGCATTGCACGAGAATAATGCTTCAATACCATCATGCTTTATTATGTGGATGGTGTTTTTAGGGATGTAGTTTATTTTACACCTTCAGCTATTTATCTTTCGGCAAATAGTTAAACTTTGGTCTTATGTAACCAAAATATTTTTTCCACACTATTTATTTTACCCTAGTCAGCTTGTGCAAAACTGCAAAAAAATATTTTATGACCTTCTTGCAAGATTAATGGGCAATTTTCAATTAAAAAATACTTTTTGTGTTGAATTCTCAGGTAAAATCCCAATTAAATACAAAGTACGAAGTCTGTTACTGTAAGATAAGAAAGACGCAACTGTTTCTGTAGTATTTTGGTTGTACAAAAAAAATTGTGTGACTTGTCAAAGGCTAATGAAAACGAAAGCATTTTTACATTTCGAACAAACTGTGCAAACACTAATACTCAAACAAGCATATATGTAGATGGTCTGAAAAATGGTTAAACAGCCAGGAGATTGAAGAAGAACTCAACTGGAAAAACAAGAACAGTTGAATAATAACTAGAAAAAGTTGCACTGCACTGCAACACGCTCCAAATGCTGTACGCTAAATTGTAAGTTAAAAAATGGCAGAAACAAAGTGAAATTGAAGAAACTATGGCTAAAATTGTATGAAATAGTATAAAATAGGAATGCATAATTTCTTTCCTGAGGAGTAGCAGAAGCAAGCTGAAGTCACCAACAGAAACATGGCTGATATGTCACGAATTAGTGAGAAACAGAAAAAGCTAAATACCTGCCCTGAAAGATGGAGGAATCTAGCCAAAGTTGACTATATGAAACCTGCTGAGATCTAATAGATTAGCTGCAACAGCAGAAAAATGAATATGGAGAAACTGAAATCTTATTTGGTTAAAGAAAAAATCTAGGCTGAAGGATAGTGACTGAAATGTTGAGGAATTCGGAGCCAAGTGTGAAATTGTTTGTTGAAATATTATGAGCTTTCTCATTTAAATTGAGAAAGCTTCCTGGAGGGGAAGCGAAACATCTCCAAACTTGGAAACCAAGTCCAGTGAAAAATTAGTTCACAATAAATTCCACTATACAGTCCCCATTCTATATAGTGATTGAGGGATTAAGCTTGTATGAGCTATGAGAACAGCAACTTTTAAATAGAGCGTGCACAAGGAGAAATGGGCTTGTGCATGCTCTTACACGTGCATTTTTAAAAAAGTGGACAGGGCGGGTCTTTTAAAAAATTTGCGAAAATCCTCCACAATACCTTTAAAGGGTTGAAAAGTTGAAGAAATGTAAAATATGGACAGGAACTTAAAATAGCCACGTAGAACTTCCAGTAAAAATGTAAATAAAGTGTTTCCATAAATAAAAACGGAAAAAAAAAGATTTAGAAATCACAAAGTGGATTTGAAAGATTCTCCTCCTGGTTTAGATTATTGCAGTCTAGGTTTGAAAGGTCTAGGTGTTAACATTTCTCAGTTGGACCAGTTAGGACAAACAAGGACAAAACTCAATATTACATCTATCTAAGAAATTGAATTCCTAAGATAAAAAGACATGTCATAGCTGATATTCTGGTGCTAAAGGGGTTTGACAGAAGTGTTCTTTCCTCCAGCGACCCGCTTTCCCAACGGCACATACTGCCCACCGTTCCTGTTTGAATGCAGGAACCACATCTGTGTCCAGCCCCAATGGAAATGCGATGGAGATAATGACTGTGGAGACAACTCTGACGAGGAGCTGCATCTCTGCTGTAAATAAAAAAAAACAAAAAAAAACAGCAGTTTTGCTTTTTGCTGCGATTAGATAAACATCCCATGAATCATTTATATTTATTTTGAACTGACACCTTAATTTTAGGTGTAATGGTTCTGTTTTTTCATAGTGGACATCGATTGTGAGGCTCCATTCCGTTTCCGGTGTGATAACAACCGCTGCATTTACAGCCCTGAGCTGTGTAACTCTATTGATGACTGTGGTGATGGTTCTGATGAAAGACCAGAAAACTGTGAGTACGATTCCCTCAGTTACAAATATGATGGCTGACCTAATAACTTGTTTGCTTTTAAGCCTCACTATTCCAGTGTTTTTATTTACATATGATAGCATCCGTGTCACTGTTTACCCATTGGCTCCATGCAGGTCAAAAACCCACACATGGACCTTGTGCAGATGGGGAGTATAAATGCAGTAATGGACAGTGCATCCCCATACAGTACGCATGTGATGATTATGACGACTGTGGAGACGAATCAGATGAGCTTGGCTGCCGTAAGTCAATATAAAAAATACCATAAAACAAAAATAATATCTTATTAATGTCAACTGCACCTAATATAGCAGATTTCTAATATTGCTGCACTAAAAATCAACTGTAGCATTTCCTTTTACAGAATTAGTTGAACTTTTCAATGTTATTTTAATTGGACAAATATTTTTTTTTATTTAAATTACATTATTCAAAATGATTAAACCTAAAAAAGAACATATTGACCATATTTAAACTAGAATATGTGAACAACTTACATATCTTCACTTTGTGGTAAACAGAATTTAGTTTGCTAAATTGACAATTTTACTGTGAACATCTTGGATATTCCCATGAAAAACAAGGATTAGCTCCTGTGAAATTAATTCATTATTGTCTTATCTCATCAAAATCTATCTTCTCTATATACATCAAGATAATTTTCAGATTATTTAAGCATTTGTAATCTTTCAGTGTTACTTTGTTTTTACAGAGGATGATGTTATTTATCACAGGCTGTTATCAAACCTATGGCCTATTGATTGCAGTTTAGTTTATATGTTTTGTAGTGATCGGATTAGTGCTCACTATTAGAGTTTTTAGCCCAATTACTACAAATAGTCTTTATTTGATGTTGATTTTTGATTTGATTTTTTAAATTTAGATATGTCAGGTTGGGTAGAGGCTTTGAGGACCCAAATGCAGAGATGAGTTTAGGTGATTTAATTAAGGACTAACAGGCAACTGAGGCAAAAATCTAGAAAAATACGAAAAACCAAACAAAATCCTGTAAATTTCAGGGAAAATACACATAGGGAGCAACAAAACAACAAAAAAACAGCAAACAGGAACTGCAGAGGTGGTGTATATATGGGGAACGGAAAAAAGGATGGGCTAATGAGCTGATATGAAGCAGGTGTGAATAAGGACAACTAGAAGGGAGCCAAGGGGAAGGAACAGGCACAAGGGGGCAACAGAGAGTAACTAAAGAAATACCAAACAGACAGAAAACAACTACAGAGAGCAGAACCCTGACAGTAAGATTTCAAATAATAAGGCATTTATTTGATATTTGCCAAGGAAATCATATATTATAGGCAATTTTAGAACTGAAAGGTTGAAGTAAATTCATTTTCAACGTAGGTAAACCAAATTATCAAGCTAGAGAGTACAATGTTAGTTATAAGTCAGCTAATCCTTCATTCTTTTCTCCAAACAAATTATTAATTAACTCTATTGTTTTTTATCTTACATTGTATTGTAGCTACACAGGCACCAGGACATAAAAAATAAAACTCTGTTCTGTATGAAACTAGAAAATAAAGATCTCTATGTTTCTGACTCCATAGTTAATCCAGATTATTTTGTTGCCTCTAAATTTTCTCCATATTTATCACTGGGTGCACTGGTTTCAGATGCAGGTCATGAACATACATGTAGTGCAAACATGTGTGAACACAACTGCACCGACCTGACAGAAGGAGGCTTCCTTTGCTCGTGCAGACCCGGTTACAGGCCCAAGGCCACAGAGAAACATACCTGTGAAGGTGAGTAACCCGCTCCCCTTCACTCAGTAGATTTCTGTTAAACTGGCACAGTTTTAAATGCTTGTTATCTCCTCCTTTCTGGGCGAGCAGATGTGAATGAGTGTGAGGTGTTTGGAACGTGTCCTCAGGAGTGCAAAAACACAAAAGGCAGCTATGAATGTTTCTGTGCTGAAGGCTTTCTGTCTTTTGGTGAGCCACATGGGACTGAATGCGCTGCTCAAGGTAAAAGTTTGGCAAAAAAAAATGTTTTCCTTTTTTTTTTTTAGATTATAAATAATTTATTAAAATTCAATTTCTGTGTAGGAAATCCTCCGGTGCTACTCTTGCCAGACAATATCCGTATTCGACGTTTTAATCTGTCCTCTGAGCAGTATTCGGATTATGTGGACAATGCCGAGCACATTCATGCCTTGGACTACCAGTGGGATCCAGAGGGAGAAGGCCTCAGTAAGTCTATTCCTTTACAGTAGGCGTCTTCAACATCAGTCCTTGTGTGTCGCTGGTGTTCAGCCTGGACATGCATGCAGAACTGGAGTTGGATGGCTCTGCTTTTAAATACAAAGGTCACCAGGTAGAGAAACATTTCCCTTGTGGTCTGTAGGTGTTGTTTACTGGACAGTTCTCGGTCGGGGTTCTCAGTTCGGCTCCATCAAGCGCGCCTACATGACCACATTCAATGATTATGGGAACAACCCAGTGAAAGAAGTGGACTTGAACCTGCGTTATCTTGCCAAACCTGAGGGCATCGCCGTAGACTGGGTTGGCAGGTAAGTAAACATAATTATCACATTTTATTCTGGAAACAGCTGGTGCAGGTCATCACATTTAAAGCCACTCTCCACAGACATATTTACTGGACAGATTCAGGAACCAACAGAATTGAAGTGGCTAAACTGGATGGGCGATACAGGAAGTGGCTGATCTATACCGAGCTTGACCAGCCGGCAGCTATCGTTGTCAACCCATCATTAGGGTAGGAAGTGTTGCATTAAAAGCCTGTGTTTCCATCATGTTTGCAGAAATTGATTGTTATATACAGTAACTATCTCTGAGCAGGATGATGTACTGGACTGACTGGGGGAAGAATCCCAAAATTGAGGCAGCATGGATGGACGGGCAACACAGAGAGGTCCTGGTGAAGGAGGAAGACCTAGGATGGCCTACTGGGCTGGCACTGGACTATATTAATGGACACAGAATCTACTGGTGTGACTCCAAAGAAAATATCATTGAGTCCATGAAGCCCGATGGCACAGACAGGAAGATTGTCATATCAGGAGGTCAGAAACGTGAAACTTATTCTATTTTTTAGCGAGTATAATGGAAAACCCTGATCCTAATAGATGATTTTCTTTAGATATTGGAAATCCCTACAGTCTGGATGTCTTTGAAGGACACGTGTACTGGACAACTAAAGAGAAAGGAGAGGTGTGGAAGACAAACAAATTTGGGCAAGGAAATAAAGTTAAAGTCCTCACAATCAACCCCTGGTTGACACAAGTCCGTATTTACCAGGAGCATCGGCACAATCAGTCAGGTCTGAATAAACTCCTTACTGTACTAATAGAGGGCTGGTGACATCACCACTGTTATATTATTTTACTGAGTAAAAAAACTTTAATTATACAGACCAAGCCCTTTTTTTTTAACTATGATGATTTTCTGCATACAGCAAGTAAAAACCAGCATTTACGATTACATTATAGGATCAAACAATAAAAAAAAAACATATAAAAAAAAGAAAATTTAGCCTCAAGATGTCTAAATATGCCTGTAGATTACATACCACAGTTGAATGAGATGCTCTAGTCTAAGCGTTTAGAGAATATGCAAATGCCTGGTCCCCTTATAAAGTTAACATTGAATCAAACATATTTTAACTCTAACTAATGTTTGATGTTTAGCCGAATAAATAATCAAATGTACTGATGTAGAACAGTGTTTTGAAAACGGATTATGCATGCTCTGTCCTTGTTAGTGTCCAACCCATGTAAGAATGTCTGCAGTCACCTCTGCCTCCTCCGGCCTGGAGGGTACACCTGCGCCTGTCCACAAGGCTCCCCTCCGCTAAATGCTGAATCAACAGAGTGTGATGCAGGTAAATGACAGTGGCCGGATCGCTCCTTCCATCCGCTGCCTTGTGTTTGCATTGATGTGGCATCTTATTTTGCATTCATGCACCTTTTTCTCCCAATGTACCGCATGGCTGCTCATGTTTGTTGTGTTTTCACTGTGCTGGTGTTCATCCTCTGTATGCTCGGCTTTTGCTTCTACAGCCATTGAGGCTCCTGTTGCCATGCCTCTTGCATGCAGATGCATGAATGGTGGAACCTGCTACACCGATGAAGGGGGTCTGCCAAAGTGCAAGTGAGTGTAGCTGTAGGAGACATTTTTAGGGCGTCTGGAATGTTGTTATATTTGAATATGCAAAGAAACTTTACCATTGCACTATGTTACATTATTGAATTTAATCATCTTGACTTTTTAGATGTCCATATGGCTACACTGGTAGCTACTGTGAGATGGGGAAGTCTAGAGGTGCTCCAGCTGGTACAGGTACAATATTAAAGTTTCATATAACCCTTTTTTTATATTGCAAATGTGGCCATACAAAAATATAGAGACACGATATGAAGTGATCTGTAACGATATCAATTTCCAATACTAATACTATCATTATGGCCAAGACTACATGGAAATAAATACCGGTTCTCAATATTGACCTGGTTTTGTGGCCAACGCTGGCCGATACTGTACAAATAGCAATATATGCATTATATAAAATCTAACAATCTAGAATTAATCCTTTCTGCATAATTTGGCACACATGCTACATTTTCCATTGTGCAAGTAACACTTTTTAAGCAACTGAGATTAAATGCACACTGGATATTGATAGAAAGCCAGGTAATCCACATATTATACAGAAATTAAAACAAACGGGTGTACAGATTAAGCTGTGAGTATAGCTGTAAACATGTCTACAAGTGTAGAAACCAGTTATCATTCATTGTTTAGATGTGAGCTCCAAATGTTCTACTATACTTATTCTTTTTATGTCATAGGGTTCCAGTTGCATCCTATGTGCAGTTTGTTTTTAACACATTTCCAACCAGTCTCATATCAGTTGTTTGACTTGCTTTTCCTTCTCTGAATCTACCTACTGTGATTCCTCTTGGTATATACAGTGCCATTCTTTCATCAAACATGGTGTAAAGATTGATGCCTCCTCCTGGGTTCCATTTCAAAAAGCAGGTTTAACAAATTCAGATTCCAATCTTCAACTCTAAATTGATCTGGCCAAAAGTCAGGAACTCTTGAGTGTTCGGTTTCACATTTAACTAATTCCACTCAGAGTTAAGCACATGCGCAACAAGTATAAAAAGCCATTATCAGTGGTGCACCGATTCGAAGAGTCACCATGACAACAGGCAACAGGAAGTGCCTATTTCACCCCACTGGAACTAGAGATTTGAATGAAGAAATGCAAAAAAAAAAAAAAAATAGAGTAAAAAAGGAGACTGTGTTTAAAAGACAGAGAAACAGCTCTATTGCTACAAATGAGAGGAAGATGGCGAAGAAAAAGATTGTTGTTGGTTTATATGAAGTGGGCCGTTTTTACATACATTAAAAGCACTTCCCTCTGTTGTTCAATTTGTAGATCACTAAAACAAGACTCTTCCTGATCAAAATGACACTCCTAGACCTAACTGTAATAACATACTTTCTAAATTAAATTTTTGTCACAGAAATTGAATTTTAGAAAGTAAAAAAACTTGTGAGAATTAAGTTTTATATATCTAGAAATATTTACACATTTTAGGTGGCCGTTCTGACATTTATCAACTTAACTGAAAATGTGAATATGATATGAATATAAAGATCTGGAATTAATTTCTAGACATCCAAAATGTTTATTCTAGATGTGGCTTGCCATAGGTGTTGTTACTGTGATGATATTACGGGATTACTTCTTGAATGGCAATAGATCAATGTTTCTATTTAGGTGAAATCTTCTGGCAGCAGGTGAAAATAAAGTCTAAAAATGTTGTTCTAATATATAGAACCTGTGGATGATCTCATGTGTCCCTCATGTTGATTCAGTCTTCTTTTACACAGTAAAGTGGCTGTTTCCAGCTGCGCCTTGGATGTTATCATCCCAATAAATGGTCATTATTAGCGGTTATCAGTCCCATAGAATGACTTCAGATTGTGCCAGCAGGCTCATTATGTTGTTATCATCGAGTGAATCCTAATCCTAACCCTAAAGTAATTCCTTTACCCCCTCAGAATTAATTAATCTATTTATGTGTAATCTGAAAATAATTTCAATAGTTCTTCATGTACTGTCTATATAACTAAATAAAAATAAAATGATCTGCATCTCGCTCATATTAAACAAACCAAAAACAAGTAATCTCATATCCTGTCAACTGAGAGGTAGAATCCTCTACCTATAAATATTTAATTATCTGTGAAAAAGTGCCGCTCATTCTTTAATAGGATCCTCATCAAACAGACATGTAATATTTGTTTTTAAAAACCAATGTGTGTAACGGACCTAATTAATGATTTTTTTCTTTTTTATATACACAAAACTACGACAAAAATCACACAAAATCAGGAAATAAAACAGCATGATTGGCTGTAGTGAGAGTGGAGACAGAGGACACTCTGAGTCTACTGAAAAAAACCTGCTACCGACCAGGTTAGCTCTGGGGAGAAAGTTACTACGGTTACTGAAACAGAGGCTGAGGAAACTCTCTTTGTGAACCGGAACAGTCAGAGTTGACCTGTTTTCAGGTTTAGACAACTTAGAGTTTTCGATAAACCTGCTTCGTGATATACATCATATCACCCCTGGAGGGTGATATGATGTAATTTATTTTTTCATTCCTTTGTACACTTGGACTAGGCCTGTTTCCACTGTTTGCTTCTTATTTTATGTCAGTATGTTCTTAAAAATATAGTTACTGATAAAAACATTGACATGTTTGACATTGACATGCATACTCATTCTTGTGTTAGATGGGAATGGCTGCACTATACTTGCCCTGTTGAAGCAGATAAAGGAAAACCCTGATGAGTGCAGACTTTAATGTAGAGCAAGGAAAAATCTTAGTCAGCAGCTGCAGAGAACTTTCTCAACAAAAAATTCTTTCTTTAATAAAAGGTTAAATGTTCTTGCAGTCAATCCAAGGTTAACTTCCTTAACTAACTTGCTTGACCTAAAAGATCATGGACATGTAGTCATGGGTCAGTAAGATGTCAAGGCATCACACAGAAAAGAACTCCACTCCTTCATGCTTGAGCACATCGCTGCACTCTATAAAAAAAAAAAAAAACACAGGACATTAGTATATATTTAAGTTTATATATGTAAGTCATTTAATGTTGTTTTTGTTGTTTAAACTGCACTGTAAATTATTCAGATAGCTTGAAATGTAAAATTTTTCATATCTTGCACTTTGGAGGTTTTATGCATTAGAGTAAAACAAAGTGATGCATTATTTAAGAATGTTTTTTTTATTTTTTAATAAAGACAATGATGAACTCGCACACTATTGCTCCTGTTACAGGTGCAATTCATTGGTCGTATGTATTAGCAGTGTAATAGTAAATATATTTACACTGAAAGGTTAGATATAGGCCTTTCAGTTTGATATGAATACTAGTGAACAAATACAGCAGTTTTAAGCCTGAATACAACCAGAGTCTTATTGCACAGATCTACATTTCTGGAATGTTGTGTTCTGATATCTATAGATTCTTTTATATGGTAATTATAAGATTTCATATTCAGCTACACTGATGATTAAAAAGAAATTTAGACGGAACAAAATCCACTGCCGTGTTTCAGTTACTAGGTCATATATTGTTTTATATTCTGGAGCAAAAAAGAGATCAAGAAGAAATCATGAATATGAAGTAATTATCACTAACTCTGATCTTTAGTGAAACTCATTTTTGATTGTTTTCCTTTGTTTTCTTTTAGCGGTTGCTGTTCTGTTGGCCGTCATTATCATCCTGATTACCGGAGCTTTAGCTGCCGGAGTTTTCCTCAACTACAGACGAACAGGATCTTTTATCCCCTCTATGCCCAAACTACCCAGGTATCATTTTGATTGGCTTCACGTTTTCATTTTGATTTTGGGTTTTCCTTAGAGTCACAGCGGAGTATTTAGATCAGAGTTCAGGTTGGGTTGTTTTGTTTTTCTTCAGCCTCAGCAGCCTTGTGAAATCAGCCGACAACGGGAACGGGGTGACGTTTCGGTCTGGCGATGATGTGGACCTCGGACCGTCGAACATTGGAGTATCTGTGATCGACACAGCCTTGCAGATGGTGAGACCTGGAGATGAGTTAATGTTAAATCGAGCCCCTAAAAAATGTTTGGTCAGACATTTTTTTTAAACCAACTTTTATCTATACAAGTTATTTGTGATGTTTATTAAAGCAGTTTAGTCTTTAACGTCACCTTAGGAATACAGCAGCAGACTTTGGGTGATGAGAATAAAAGAAAAGGCTCAATATTAGTATTTTTTTTTATTGATTATGTTATCAAATTTATGATATTCCTATAGGATGATAATTTTGCCATCACTGCTGGGCGTCACCCAATCACATTTGAGAATCCCCTGTATGCCACTGCGCCTGTTGCCGGTGATCCTGCTGTCATTCATGCTACACAGGTAAATACTCTTTATCATTGCTCCAGCTGTTCAATGGAGTTGGAGTTACATACAGATATTTAATTCTAATATTGATCTGAAGATAAACAATTAATTTAGGGAGTGGGATTTACCAAGCATGACTGTTTGGCTGCAGAACCTCTCAGAAAATAAACAGAACATCCCACAAAATGGACGTCACATGAAGCTAATATCAAGAGATAAAATATTCATACAATAGAATTTTTCTTTCATAACAGGAGGAAATCTTTGTTTTGGTCCAGCCAGAGTCCCCACTGGAATCTGATGGAGATTTTACACAGGAATTTCTAGATTTGGTTGTTGGAAAACAGGCATTCCAATCTTAAATGCATGGAGCTGATCAACAAAGATGAAAGATCAAAGTATCAGTGGAAACATGCATAAAGATGGTCAGCAATTATATGCAAGGATTGATTGAATTAATTAGAATAAGAGTTTGTAAATAGTTACGGAGATTAAAATAATTTGACACGCACTGATCTTATAAAATAGGAATATACAGTTTTAAGCTTTGTTTTATTATTATTTGAGCGTTGCTGTCAAATTTATGGCTTTCATTGTGTATTTGATATTCTCAAATAATAAAGAGTATTTATTCACAAAATCACGGATCCACAAATCTAAGCAGTTTTCCAAATCTAAATCTTTACATTTTTGCTATGAGTTGTTCCATATCGATTATAATAAGCACAGATTGACCAATCAAGAGTTTAGTTCTCAGCAACCAAACTCTGGTTTTATAAAGGATTACACAACAGTGCAACATTTAGAGGTGCTGCCTTGCAGGAAATAGGTCCTGATTTCAGATCTCTGCATCGAGTCAGTCACAAAGGAGGAGGGTTACTGAGGGGAACTTAGATGCAAACAAAGGGAAGCAGAGTTTGAGCAAAAACCAACAGGTTTAATTAGATAAAAAGGCGGATTACAAAAACACAGCTAAAGTTCCTAAAATGAGTAAACTGAAGTTTATGAAACTGATTATTGAAAAAGCAAACCAGGAACATTAAGTGAAGACAATGCAGGCCAGAATTACATGGAGCAAACTTAAAAAGAACTGAGCAGACTACACAATCAAAGGAGAATTGGTAACAGGGATAACGATGAGATGAACAAGAAAGAGACGTGACTGATGAGCAGAGTGGAAGCAGCTGAGTTTGCAATAAGAAAACAGCAGCATAAAAAACCTAACCCACCTTGATATAAGAAACCCAGAACCTGCAGGAGAGTGGGAAACTCAGGTGGTAAGAAAACAGAAAGTGAACAGAACACTGAACAGTAAGGGTCAGAAAAGACAAAATGGGGATCTATTAAGAAACCAAAAATAAATCTAGATACACTCCAACAAGATAAAGTCAAATTAATGACAGAGTCTTCAGGATCACACAGGGGTTCAGTACCCTACCTTCTCTCCTCCTATATAGACCCATGTTTTGTTCCTCTAAACCTCCCTTAGCGGTGGGAGTGGGCATGCAGGATGGGTTTTGGCTTCCGGCTATAAGACAGGTGATTTAGTTACCACACTGCAACTTTTAAATGCCTCCAACACCACATCCATGAATCTTGGAAGTTTCTACAATTGTGCCAGAAAATGATACAGTTTTTTTAAAACAAAAAAAGAATATAAGCCCATATGGTCCATTTTATGTCCACTATAGTGGACATTAATTAAAAAAAAAAAAAGACTTGAAACTACCTCCTGTTTTAACTGATTTGACTTCATATTTATCTCACTATCATTGGCTAAAGTGGAGGTGAAGTAATGCAGTAGAAATCTCATAGCTCACCCCTACGAGGAGCAGGATCAGGACATCCCTACTTTCTACTTGATAATCTTTTCCCAGCTAAGCAGTAAGGAGCAGACATGAGATCATTGTGGTGTTTTTTGTGTTTTTGTCTGTCTCAAAGGTTTAAATGCAAAAAGAAATCTGAGCATTATTGCCACCTTGTGGTTGCGCCAGTGGAAAGTCAGATCCTAAAACAACCCATCAAACAAAATGAAAATGTAGAAAAATATTAACTTTTAAATATTAAATATTAACTTAACGTTTTTAAGTGAAGTGTAGATACATTTTGTTGTAAAAGGGCAAATATTTATAAAACTAAGCTTTTCAGCCACAATATTGTTTATGTAAACACAATTTGTCTTTATTTTTTATCAGTCTGGATAAACTTAAAAAAAATGTATAATAATGTAGAAAAAACTTTTTAATCGATAATAGTATTTAATTAAGTGGTATTTTTGATTTGGTTATGAGTTGTAAACATCTGTTAATATTAAGCTTTCTGTGTTCCCATTTTTTGAACTAATTTGACATGTTCAATGGGGAGAGCATTTTTTTTTTTTTTACATCTCCATGCATCTTTTCCCTGTATTAACAGGTGACAGTTAATATGAGCGGTGAACAGCTGAACAATTTTGTGAACCCAGTGTACCACGCAGATCAGAGCGCAGGTCTTGTTAACACATCCGTCAGTAACCTTCCTACTCAGGTGAAAACCTTAAATTTCAGTGATACTGAATTTGTTTCATTTAAACAATAAAGTAGAATTTTGACTTCATTTTTTTGTTGTTTTTCTTTTCAGGAGTCAAAGTGGAGCTTTTTTAAACGAAAATTGAAACCAAGCACAACATTTGAAAACCCTTCATATTCAGAGGTAGGTTTTAACCCAGCAGCCTTTGATGCCATACTTTAAAAAAAAATTGAATACACTAAACTTATTATTATTTTTTTTTTACAGATGAAGGATGAGAAGCCTGAAGGAAACAGCGAGGACTCTTCTGCCCCAGAGCCGTCTCCATTTGCCCCCCCTGCAAAACCTTCAAAGAAAGATCGACCTAGCGCCTTCTCGCCAACCGAGGACAGTTTCAAAGACACAGCCAACCTTGTTAAAGAGGACAGCGACGTATAACCACTCTCTCTGACGGAGAGGAATAAAAAAAAAACACACTTTGCACAGAATTTATTTTTATATGCAGCCTGTGTACAAACTCAGATTGTGTTGGGACAGAGAGACATGCTAGAGCGAAGAGAATATCTTCTGTCACTATGCCTTCTGACATTTCTTATGCCAATTTTCTCGTTAATATTGTTTTTCTTATCATGATGTACAATATGTATATCTTTGCACTGAAGCTGTTGATAGTAATGTTAAATATGCTGTACATTTGTAAATTTTCAACAGTGAGATTTTGACAGAAATAGATCCTTAGTCCTTCAACCTAAACTTACTATAACCAGTATAAAATGTGAGCCGTATTGTGACTGCACGGTACTTATATGATCAAAGATTGCCAGAGAATGATGCTGGAAAAGCTGATGATGTATTCCACGTTGCATATACCTCGATTCAGGGTTGACAAATGAAACTGGATTTTAACACACCCTGTATTTTCAGTGACACACTCCACTAGAAGCTGAAAGAACGGATTCTACTTGATCACACCTTTTTTTTTTTTTTATTTAATCAACGTGGTAGTTTGGAATGGCTAAAAGGGTTTGGAAACTACTAAAAAGCGTGCATCTGTTGCATGTCAATGCAGTTTAAAGACTTGTAAAGTTATGATTTACACTTTTTTTTTTCACAATGTGAGCAAATACTTTGCTGGTTGATTGATCTTGTACTGCAATGAGAACAAACACCTGTGACTGTGCAGAACATGCCCGTGGGAATTTAATTTTTGCTGCTGACACATGAATGAATAAATTACCTATTTTGTAAAACTGTCTTACATTTTTTACAGTTTTCAGCATGAAACCTCAATTTGGGGAAGCTTGAGGAAACTGTTTTTTTGCAGCAACAGTTACAAAAAAAAAAACTTGTTAGTCCTATAAATATTAGCCTAATAGTAACATTCTACTTGATAAACATTTGTATTCAACATATCTTTCTAAAGTTAAATACATTAATGGCATGCCATTGTCTCTAGACCACTCTTCAAATAGGAAAGACAAGACATGTCTAAGAATATATCACTTGCTAAATATACCAGTATCTACAGACATAGCTGTAATCAAAGGGTTAAAAAATTAGGACGGTGAACTATGAGGCTGGACAAAGACCAAAGTAGATCTAGCAATCTATCCCATTCAGAAAAATGGGGTGGATTTATAATATTCCTGCATCTGTGGTATTAAGTGGTATTTTGTTTGAGATTATTAATACAGTTTTAATATTTCACCTCCTTTTCCACATCATCCCAAAGAAAAGTAAAGGATTTTTTTCTCTCTCACACAGTTCATCACTTTGCAGTGTAAGTAACAAACCTGGAGTCGCTCCACACGTCTAAAAAGCCAAAGCCTACAGTAATTCATTTTGACAAACTTAAGTTATACAGGATTGGACCAACTTCTCCATACACAAATACCAAAATGTGCAACAAAAGCATGTATTAATTCATACAAACATGTATTCCAACTCACCTACAGTCTATTTTCAGCTCATGTTAGAATGTGTGAATAAAGTAACAAGACATATTATAAAATTAAAAGTTCTGACACACAGACTAGCCACCACATGTTGTATAAGTGTTCAAAATGATTTCATAACAGGTACAGGACAATATTTCAAACTTAAGTAATTATAAAAACAGTCAGTTCTAGCTCTTTGGAGAAAATTTTTTCACTTTATTATCACTTTGTTATCCTATTATAGGCTGGCATTGCACACATTAAGTCTCAATCAGGCTAAAGCAAAAAGAAGCAGATATAATGAATAAAGGTAATTGTCAGAGCAGCAGGTGCATATTCTCACTCTAACTACCAGAACAGAGAGTGAAGCAAAAGAAAAAGGTAAACAGTACAGATTAATGACAGTATAGATAGTTTGCTATTGTATTTAAGAAGTGTTTTCAGTCTGTATTTTTTCTGTGTGTGTGTTTTTTTTTCTAAGGACCTTTACTTACTATATTTAGAAAAAATATCTCTACTTTCTACTCCTTACTTCATCAAAACTATCAAAACTTATTTGTAAGAACCAAAACAGAGAGAAAAAAACGGAGCATGAGGAGAAACTGTTTATTTGTTTATAAGAAGAAAACACTGATAGTGTGATATCAGTGTGATAAAGCTTATACTTTGAGGGGCTTATCAGGTTATCCTGAGCTATCTCTATAGATATGCTGCTGTAGGCTTAGACTTCTGTAGGACATAGGGACCCCTTTTCCATCATCCTGCTTTATTCTATCTCTATTCTCCCACTCTGCAGAATCTGTTAATTAAATCTCTAATGTTCTGCTCTCTCTGCTTTTTCTCATAGTAGCTTCGCCTCGTTTTTTTCCTGTTTGACTGTGACTCCCTCCAGGAGAGAAATATCAGCTGTGCTGCTGCCATCAACCCCTTTCTTAATAGATGTTGGAGATCGGCCTGTTTTTCAGTGTAGTCCTGTTTCTCTGACTGTGACTGGCTGGATGTGAAGGTCAAACTGAAGAAGGCTGCTGACCCCCACAACATTTTTTTATTTATTTATTTATTGCTGTGAACACCATTCAAGTAATGTTTTCAACTAAAGTTTTCAAATTTGTTTTAAAAGTTGATGAATCCCTGTGATTTAGAAATCATTTCCTTTGAGTCCCACCCCCCAAAAACTAATAAGATTTAGTTGATTTTTAACTCATGGCACTAAGATTTTGGTGGTAAAAAATATCTATAAGGATCCTAATAATATTACGCTCATATGTAGATTACAGTATAAACAGACCTACGACATTTTTTTTTCCTGTTAATAATTTGAAATAACATTCAGAAAACATAGCAGAGGCGTAATCTTTGGAACTGTACACTAACCTTTACAGCCACACAGGACGGAGAGCAGAGCCACACGTGGCTCAAGAGCCTCACGTTAGCCACCCCTGTGCTAAACCAATGATTTATGTGTGAAAAAGCTTCACTCGGTTTCTGGTTGCTAAAGTGCAGACTGAGAGATATTTTCACCCTCCCTCTGAATGCAGAGAATGTGCTAAAAGCTTCAGGAGGAGGATGATGAGGATGGTGATAGGGCGCTCCAGGTTACCCTTATCTCTCCCGGTGCTTAACTCTGACTGGCACCCTATCAGCGCTCATTCCCCTGTTCAACACGCTCCCCAAACTTTCTGCTTACAAACTTCACAGCACTTCTGATGCAGGATTGTCTTTAATCTAGATGCCTTGACCTTAAATATTTTCTGTATCCTTGGAGTTTTTTTTAACCTACCAAATGTCTCAGAGAGTGTGTCGATCACTCACCTAGTCCACTAAAAATCTTAGAGTAAGTCACAAAGCATTGCTTTGATTAAGCTCTATGATCATGGTTTGGCTAAAGGAACAAGACAGGGCATTGGCTGTCAGGTGGAAAGGAGTCTTTCTGCATGAAGTTTGCATAGTCTCCCTGTGCATGTGTGGGTTCTCTCTGGGTACTCCGGTTTCCTCACACAATACAAAAATATTAGGTTAATTGGCTTATCTTAATTCT
>NW_015150885.1:476988-497714 GCF_000732505.1 Cyprinodon variegatus
CAGAGATGTTTTAAGATCAACAAGGCCTGAGGATCATCTTTCTTTAACTTTCAAAGCTCTGCTCCAATCCCGATGTGAGCAGAGCTGCACAATCAGCACCGCTTTGTTGTTAAATGAGATAAAGTGTCATTTATTTTATTCTTTATATGCAAGCTGTCTGTATCACAAATTCTGTGCAAAACAAAGTATTTCTATTTTCTAATCTTTACTCCAGGGGAAGAATTTTTTTTAATTAATTTTAAATTTGTTTGGTATGATTAGAAATTATGTTTGTTCAAAATTACTGCATTGTGAAGGAAATTGGAAATGTGAGCTTTAAAAGTGGCTTGGGTGTATTTGCATAACAAAAGAAAGAAAAAAAAATGACAGATGAAAAAAATAATTGTCCTACCACCTTCATGTAGGTCTTTTTATGGGATTGTAATAGAAGCATACTGTCAATATTTGTAAAATTGAAAAAGCTAGATTCTTCCTAAAATAAAATAAATTTCCATTTATTTTATTTTAGACAGGAAAGCTATTGTATTTTATTATTTTTTTTAGGGGAGTGTTGGGCTAGTGGTCAGAGCAGTGCGCTTGTGCTCTGAGAAGGTTGCAAGTCCCTGGTTCCACTCTGGGTCCCTGAGAAAAATCCTTAACCCCACACTGCTCGCTGGGCGCCACACAATGGCAGCCCATTGCTCCCCAAGGGGATGGGTTAATATGCAGAGATACATTTCTCCAATGTGAGATAAATAAAGTTCAAATATTATTATTATTAACCTTAATAATGAATATCACACCTAACAATATGAAAGTGGAGAAATCTCTATTCATTCTGAGTAAACTGAGAAAGCCTTTATCTCCATAGATAATAGATTTTAATGGAGGTGAAAGGTGAGGGGCAGAGTGTGAGGATCCAAACAGTGTTTAAAGCCTTTGTTTTTTAAGGGCAGCTCAAAAGTTTCTGTAGTTAATGATTACGCCACTTTGTGGTGTGTTTCTAAGCATGGCCTGCAGATGGCGCCATTGACAAAGAATAGATTCAGAGCATTTTCTGTAACATTTCTAAGAATGTCAATAATAAAGACTTTCAAATATAAACAACTTACTAATTACATTTTTGTGAATTCCAGGCAAACTGAATTAGTATTAAACTACCTAGAGCAAAATGTTTTTCAATTTCTATTTCATTTATAAAAGAAGAAAGAAATCCTATCAATCTTCTATGCGGAAATATAACAGTGTCCACTATTAAAGGATCTATGAACTAGAATTTATATATTTGTTTGTTTTAGTTTTACTAAGCATGGTCATGATAACAGCTTCTGTAGAAGCAAATATATATATATATATATTTGAATAGTTCATGCCTAAAGGCCCAGAGAGGCACAGAATAGTTAAATAGATCTGCCTCTAAAATCTCAGAAAATTGGAAAGCTCACAGAAACACTTTGCTTCTCCCCACTTTTGTTTAAAGTTTAAGTAACTGTTTAGTGAATGAAATAGGTCTCTTATTCTCTAACCTGATGTTAGGTAACATTCTCTGTTTGAGAAATATTAATTGATTAATCCTTTTTTATCAGCCAACACTATAAGATAGCCTAACCATAATCGGTCAATACAATAATAAAATTATACAGGAACATCAGAAATCTCACTTCTTTTAACATTTCATCTTATTAAAGGTTTATCTGATTTTCAACATTCTTTATCTGTAACACAAAAAATGAAAAAAAACAACGGCTTGAAAATCTAACTCTGTAATTGATTAATGTATGAGTTTCACTTTTTGAATAAGCAACAAAAAGTATCCCATTTTTTACAACATTCCTATTTCTTTAGCTTTATTTGCACAAATATTTCCAAGATTTGTATTTTCTTTGTGCATCAGACTATTTAGTTGAAATTAGATTAAAAAAAGAGTCTTTTATATTACTAGAAAAATAATGACATCATTAAGAGGTTACTGACTGAGACAAACTCTCTCTGAAATGTTAAAGGAAATAAAATATTTCTGTAAAAATACCTGCATCTTACATCTAGTTTGTTTCTTACATTCAGAAAAAAACATTTATGCAGGCTCTTCAGAGACTGCATAAATGTATTTTCTCCATGTGCCACTGCTGGGATTCCCTGGAATTAGATCCGTTATCAGACCATGACCCCCCTCTGATGCCACATCCATTTTTTATAGAAGAAACAGCATCTATGTGCAGCTGAGAGGGAGAGATGGAGCAAACAGCAGTCTGGACTGTTAGAACACCTAATAACCGGGTGTCATTGCAGAATAACGTGGCGACACATGACTTGTCAATTTCACACTTTAATTTGCTACTGTCACAGAGGAATTCAGGGGAAGAATAAATGAGCCCTGTCTTCACTGAAAAGGGAACTTTGTGTCATCAGAATTGTGTTGTTCTGAGTAACAATGTAGAAACTGTGAGGCTCCCATATCAACAGATTGTATGTGTTTGTTTACCGTCTAGTATTTGTTAAGTGGCAACTTGTGGTGATTTCACTAGATTTCCTCTATCTGTGCTTTATGCTTAAATTACTTCAGTTTTTGTGGTATCTCTTCCTTCATGTATGATTATTGTGTTGAAATTAGTCTAGACCAACATGTGTTAAAATCCGGATAGTAACAGTTTTTAATCTTAAAAAACAAACCAAAATGCGTATCTCTCTTCACATCTTCCCTGCCCTGCTGTGAAAATCCTCCCCACAGCAGGATACTGCCACCATCGTTGGCTGTATTCCCTACATGCTGTGAGGTGAAGTTTACCCTCACCACGTTGTTTATTCTACAGATTCTCCTATCTGAGTTGTGGATATTTGTTGCTTTGCTGCAAATATTTTGGTCAAAATGTTGCCTATTGCTATGATAAACACAAAAATAACAACAACATAGTGACTGTCCTCACACACACACATCTACAGATTGAACACCGCTTACATGCATTTCTCAGCTATAGCTGTATATATCAGCAAATCTTTTTTCTGCTATATATATATATATATATATATATATGTGAATGGATCATATATGTATATGTATATATACATATATGATCCATCCAAACTTTCCTGTATAATCTATATATAGTTTTTATATTAATATATTTATAGTCATTACATACGTAGTCTCTTTTTACATGTAAATAGATATTTATATCCTGTATAGCACTTCTACATTAAAACTATATTTCATTGACTTGTACTTGTGACAGTGTACTGAGAATAAAGTTTAATTCTATTCTATTCCACGATGCATATTTATTTTGTCTTCTTTCTTATTCATTAGAGGAACTCAAACGGAAATGTTTGTGTGACAGATAAATATTTAAATCAATTGAGTTTCGTTTAAAATTAATGGAGACTCGAGCCAATTTGAATAAACTATTTGTTACAATCAAAGTATTTTTTTGACAATTTCTCATTGATTATTTTCATGTGATTGGCTAAACAGTGCTTCTAAAATTAGAAGCTAGGGAAGGTGTTCTATAAGTTATAAAGTTACAAATTTATGCCAAATTTCTCTTACTGTACAGTTTTTCACATCCTCCCCTTGGTGTATCACATAAAATCCCAATAAAGTAAATTAAAGTTTTAGGATGTAATGATATAAGCCCCCTGCAACCCTGCATGGACAATAGGCTTAGATTTGTGTATGGTTTAATTAATAGATGATCAGATACCTTTTAATATATTTATTTAGTAACTTAGGATGTTTGTTCTTATGTTGTTTTGTTTGAATACATTAAATGAAACAAAAATCCAATTGAAAAATAGAACATGCTGCAATAACTATGTGTTCATGACACAATAACATTTTTAATGTTTCTTATTAAATTAGGAATATTAAACCAAAGCAAACTAAAGACAGAACATCATTCAATATTTCTTCTTTGGTTCTGTTGAGTAATTTGTATAAATTAGGGCATCAAACAATTTTTTACTTAATGCGGAAGCAAGTATACTGAAGTTTTCTCAAGATTTTATAATTTTTAACCATCCTTGGAACATTATTATTATTTTTTGGATGTCTTTGGCTGTATTTATGCAAACTACAGACGTTTGACAGCTGGCATATTTTTCTTAAAATGGATTTCAGAAATATTTTTACAGCTCCTTTTCTACTAAAATTGATTTATTCCTCTCATTTCTGAGGATTTTCTTTTGCAGTACAATGAATCTTTTAATCAGTTTATCTCATTTCATCATTTTATTGTGTTTCTAAGGTCGTTCAACAACTACATCCTCTGTGAAGAATGGTGATTGATGGATCTGATGAGTATTTTTTGTGCCATTGACTCACATTCAAAATAGATTTTAAACACTCTGACATTGCAGTTATATTTCAGGTTTAAGCCACTATGGTATGTGAATCCATGATTCAATAGATTCAGAGAGAGAAAGAATGCAAATGTGGAAATCCCACAGGGATTCAAAAATGCTGATACATGGTAACTTGCAAGTTACAGTTTTTAGTAATTACTTGCACTAAATGTTGCAATTTTTGTTTTTTTGAAAAATGTAATTCTTTCTTTCTTTCTTTTGAAATGTAGTGTTCTTTCTAATTGCCAAAAACAGAGGTAGAGACACTGAAATCAGTTTTGTTTCTGTTTAACAGATCCCTTTACCATCCTGCTGTCACCCCACCCCTCCTTTCTTTGATACAATAAGTAATGAGTCTTGCCCTAGCTCCTCCCTCGGCAAGGTCTCACCGCTGATGTTCAGGTAAAGCAAATTCATTTCTTAATCTGGTGTCCTACTTTGTTAACCCCCAGCAACAATTTGAAGTCAAGTTGTCTCTGCTGTAAAGCTATTTCTTTTTGGAGAAAGGACTCCAGAAAACCTTTTACTATTGATTCGGCAATTAATCCGAATTCCAAATGTGCATGCTGTAAGAAATTCAGATTTAAAATAAGTGTCTTCCACTGAAACAGTTCATAATTAGACTGCAAAATGAATGCTTTGTACTACATGGTGTCACCGCCCTTAGATTTACACTGCCAACATCCTCCGCATGCTCCATTAAATCCAAACAGTGATAAAATAGTAGCAAGTGGTCGTTTGCATACGTTAAAACACAGCTTTGTGGTATCTATTTGTAACCTGTAAACTTATGTAAACAGCTCTGTGTGCATGCATGCTTTTTAGTTTGTATCCCTGACTCTAAAGACCTTTTTATTTTGAGCTGGTGTAGACAGTGAGATGCTTCTCTTGATGTTGAGAAGGGATCTGAGAGTTTGAAGTGTAGACCTGAGTTAGGTTTTAAAACTACAGTAGGACCTAAACTTTGAAGTTCTGATGCGGCAGCATTAAATCCTTCATCTGAAAATGAGAGGCAAAACTTCAGACCTATCAAGATGTGGTTTACAGGTTTTCCTAGACTCCTAAGCTGAGTAAATCTTTTATCTAAAGCAGGGGTCTTAAACATTCTCCAGGCCAAGGACCCCCAAACTGATGGCGAGATGGAGGGGGGGACCCCCTAATTTTATATATCATATGAAATTGTGTTATATCAAACTGGTCCTATGGTCACTCTATTACAGATGGAGTAATGTGTGCATTGATGACTGATCTTCTGCCTCCATTTGTATGTTTACTACAGTGTGTTGAATTCATGTTAATTTGTATTTAAAGAAATATAACAAAAAAAAGTCTAATCAACCAAATCTTTTGCGACCCCCATGCAGTACCTCCATGGACCCCCTAGTGGTTGTGGACCCCCTGTTGAAGACCTCCGATCTAAAGTATTCCAGAGCCTGAGTCTTGTTTTGGGGAGCTGACCATCCTCCGATGAGCTATGCCTCTTAGGAGAGTTTTTTACTCCAACAATTAGGTCTGGACATTGTTTGCTGCAATGAACTGCGCACACTTGGTGTAGGCGAAAGCCGTGTCATGATCCTGATGTGTGTGAAATATTTTTATGTTTGAGGTTAAGGTCTTTCCAAAACTGAGGTTCTCTGTTGGGGGGCATGGCTACCAGCTGCTGTCTTCTGAATTGGCTGCTGAAGATTCAATGAGTAGGTCAGTCATCACTGGTTTCACCTTAGAGAGTTTTACACACATGATATGCTGCTAATTCTTACTGCATTCTTGCTGAAAGGTTTTCTTGAAGTTAACTGCTGCAAACTGCAGCATATATTTTGTCTTTTAATTCCTTTGATCAGTGCAAAGTAAAATTGATTTAATTTACGATTGCATAAGTGAGTTAGCAATCAGTAAGGCTGTTGCACTAAATCTGATTGCTTACATAACTAATCCGAAACCAGTTTTCCCCTTTCTCTCTGCAGCTTTCTCAGCTTCCTGTTCATTGTTGCTGCACTTCCAACAAAGAGCCTCCAGAGTACCTCTAAATCTGCCAAGACACCAAGAGTGATTTCTCCACCATCAGTCCCACACAAGTAAATGCGCAGGAGATGCTTCCCTCTGCCAGTGAAAAGGTGGGTGAATGACAAACATGAAAAAAAGAGTTTACCACCGCTTGTCTTTTTATCCCTGTCCCTGGACACAGATGTGTTCACCCAGAAGTGCATTATGTGGAGGAAAATCTAAGCTGAAAGCTCTCCCTCCTACCCTTACAAAAAAGAAAGCAGCGGTGAACATTTCACAGTGATTAGATAACACAATCAGAGAAACAGTAACATCAGTAAACTTGGTACCTTATTGTCACAGTTAGATGACAGCTGGTATTATCAGTGGATCTAACAAAAATCCTACCATGTTGTTATTAGCTACAGGTCCAAGGCAACAGGAACTATCCTTCTGACTGAAATGTTAAAATGTTTTAAAACCCACTGAAAGATGCTTATTTATTTCTAAAGGTCAACAAGTAAAATAACCTTAACCATGCACAACAGCTACAATATCTCAAAAACTGGGAAGCAACTATGGACAGGAAAGTGAAATTTAAAAAGTGGAAAAACAACAAGGAAGCAGGACCAACAGCGGGAAGTGGAAGTGAGAGATGGGAATTAGTAGCTTAAATGGTTGGTTAAATGTTCAAGAAGTGTTCCAACAGTCATTGTGGTCTAAAAGTCTGGAAATTATTATATCATCATAATTATTCTATGGTTTTGGACTTATATGTATCACAGTGAGAAACATTTTTTTTTCCACAAATGGAGAAAACATGGAGCAAAGTTGAATGTTCCCGACTTTGGTCATACTCCTTAAATTACACTAAAATTACATCAAAGACACATCTAGGTGGCCACAAAAGAACCAAGAACTGTATCTGAGGTGCTGCAGAAGTGCCTCTCTTGCCTTTAAGGCAAGTGTTCAGACAAAGAGACAGGTCCAAAATGACATCCATAGGAGATTACTGAAGCCAAAACCACTGACCAAAAGAATGAAAAAAATCCTTATGATTCCTGAGATATTTCGTGAAAAGTTCTGGGAGGACAGAAGTGCGTCTTTTGTAAAAACTTCTATCAAACATGGTGGTGGTAGTGTAATAGTCAGGGGAACTGTGTTGCTTTACGACCTGGATGATTTTTCATAAATTATACACTGCAAAAAATGGAAATCTGTATGATTTATTTTTGCTAAATTGAGTGAATTTTGTCTTGAATTGAGGAGATAAGTGAGACACCTTGCCAATGGAACAAGACAATTTACATTTAAAATAAGAAAAAAACAATTGCTTTGTGTTATTTCAAGTGAATATTATCTAATTCTCTTATTTTAGGAGTAGAAATACTAATTCCATTGGCAAATCATCTTTTTTACATACTAAAATTAAGGGTAAATACACTTATTTTAAGAAATTTTGTACTTATTTCTAGATGTTTTTTGCAGTGTAGGATGGTGAAAAATGCTCCATTGAAGATGATTTTCAGGGAGACTCTTCCTCCACCAGGTTGTGACCCTAAGCTTGTTTCTATAAGCACATTTTAATGCAGCAAAACAGTGATCCAGAGCAAACCATCTGGTATAGTCAGAGTTTTGACAAAGCTGATTAAAATGCTGTGGTGTGATGTTAAACAAACTGTCCATGCATGGTTGCAGTTCTATTTGGCTGAATCAATCAGTTTCTACAAAGAAGAGTGGGCTATATTTCTCCCTCATTGTAAAAAAGAAAAACATTGTTTCTTATTATTTTTTGATAGAACAGGGCCAGGTTTGTAAAGGGTAGTTTGTTTTCTCAACCATCGTTTAAAACTTTAAATTTTTATTTACTCAGCTAACCTTGGTCTGATATTTTGAGAAGAAAACAAAAGTAATCCATACAGGGGAAAGTACTTTTTCACAGCACTCTGTATTGCATTGTATTGATTTTCACCATTCCTCTGTGCTACATAGTTAGGAAAGCTAAATTTTCTCACACTTTAATGCTCCAATGATCAATGAGCCCATTAAAGCCATTTAAAGCCCTCTTTTTGTTTGCGGTGTGCACTGGAATCTTCTTTTATCCTGAAAAGTGCTGTGCTTGCAGGGTGTCCCTCTGCTCCCTGGGAACAGCCTCTTGAACTCATACGCCCCCAGAGCCAGAGAGCAGACATGTCAGACGTGACCTTTTTTTTTTTGTTGTTTCTAGAGCATGTCTCCCTCACAGCTACACGCCTGCAACCAGGGGGCAGATGGGGATGGTGACTCATGCCGCCCTCCCCGCTTTCCTTTTTCATCTAGACATTTGACACAGGGATTTAAAGGATATCAAAAAAGGCTGTTGTGTCGCTGCTGAATCTATAAGCCTCCGAGCTGCAGGTTCACAGAGCTGAGGATGCGTAGCAGTGAGTCAGCACCGATTTAATTCATACACCTACGCTGAGATGCAAAGGGGTTTGCTTTCAAGCTGATTTTAGCCTTTTTCCCTCCCTTTGCAAATTAATTATCCCATGTCACTGCATTGAGATCCTCAAGAGTTTTCCTTGCTTTTAACTTTGCGAGGACTTTTAGTGGAAAAGTGGAGCAAATTTAACAACATGAAACGGCACAATCAGGCTGAACTCTGTACACATCTGGTAGTTTATTCTCATTAAACCCCCTTACTAGTCATCAGGGGTATTGTACTTCATGTGCCTATATGTTACCACCAGTGCAAATGATCCTGCGGCAGACTGAGTGATGCCACAGGGACCATGGCTTCTAATGAACCCCACTGAGACTCCTGTCATCATCAGGTCCTCCACCGCTCATCAGGACCTGACTTATAAGATTGGATAAAGCTGCATCGATATAAACCAGCCCCAGTCCACACATTCAAGTTCCTCATTGACCAGCTTACATAATGTAACTAACTACCAGAGGAGGATGATGACAGCAGAGGGTAAGAAAGCCAGTAGTCTATGGAAAATATTTTTCTGATGCATTAGCATTAGAGAACTGTCTATTAGATTGTAAGAATATCAAATAAGGAAAAGAGTTGAAATAAAAAATAGATTTTCCATTTTAAATTACCTACATGCATGTAACATTCAAATTACCTAATTTATAGAAGTAATCACTCACAAGTAATAAGTCATGTTTCTTAATTGGTCATGGTTAAACTTGAATAATCATTAATTTCATTATTTATTTAGAGTGTTCATAATTGCTAAGGTAGGGTGGATTTTACTTACACACCTGGTAAAAAACATAAAGTGTGACCAAAAAGGAAGAAATCTGTAAGGTAAATACTAGTGTTGCACAGATACAGATACCAGTATCGGTTGGGGCCCCGATCCAGTTCTAAAATGGTGGTATTGGTATCAACAAATAGGGTACAGATATCATTTTGAGAGCCAAACGTTTATTTAACTATTGTCACCCATTCCAGGTAGGCAATAAAAAGTTCTACTGGATTAATTTTGTATAAGTCTTTTTCCTGCTTCACAAAGGTAGGCAGCAGCTTGAAAAGCCATGATGGCAATTATTTTACATCCAAGTAGTATGCAGTTCTTCATATACACACACACACACACACATCAATTTCAAAAAGATAGTATCAGTATCGGCCAATACTGCACAACCAGGTATCAGGGCCAAAAAATGGCATCAGTGCAACACCTTCAAAACACAAGCTGACTCTCACCCTCCGGCTGTCTCCATTTTCATGAAATCACCAAATACACTGCTTCTGAAGGCTGAACAAAGTCTAAGATCTCTCATGCCCCCCCCCCCCCAACATATATTCACATCTTAAAGTTGTAGTGGAGGATGTTCTTTTTCAGGCTTGATAATCAATATAAGTGGTTCTCCTAATTGTCAATTCATTCTGGTGATATGTTTTTATGTAAGGACGTCCTACGTGCTCGTCCCCATTTTCACTTACCTGTGGTGAGCTTGACATAGTGGAAAAAATTGCAAATCTTTTTTTGGAACGCAAGCTTGTATGAGCGATGCAAACAGCAACTTTTAAACAGAGTGGGCACGAGGAGAAATGGGCTTGTGCACACTCTTATATACAGGGCTGTGTATGTGCATTATTTTTTTTTTTTAAGTGGAGAGGGAAATATCCTCTTCTATACCTTTAAATATTAGCTAACAAAGCACAATCGCTCCCCTGTGCAGTTTGGCTGCTCATAAAACCACTTCATCTTAACTTTTAATCATCGTGCTCTGCCTCCCATTACCTCTCCCTAATCGCAGAAAGCAGGCATTTGTTTACGGTTCCGGCACAGCCTGGTTAGATAGCTGCTTCCTGGAGGAGGCAGCTCTTACATAGATGTTCTCAGCTGGTTTTCACAGGACAGGGATGAGCGTCTCCTCAGACAGCAGTAGCCAGCGAGATTACCAAGAGATGCATTGATCAAGCGAAATATTATATAAAAAGCTCTAAAAATAGATTTTGCATCATTTAGGCCGTTTTACACTTAGACTACCTTTTTGTTGGTCAGACATAAATTTCAAATAAGTAGTTTAAGCTTGTGGCCTAATGTGAATATATATGAAAAAGCTCAAAGGTAATGAATACATCTGCAAGACTGTGGTATAATAAGAGTCCTTCCATGAGAAGGAAACACACAAAGATGATTTATTTAAAGGTGTCCAGTCATTCACTTCATTTTACTACACATAAAAGCTGTCAGAGCTCCACTCCGGTGTTGAACTCACTTTTATTGTTCAGTTGTCAAATGTAACAGTGTCACCAATCATTAAGGGGCAGAGAGTAAATGGTCACATAAAAAAATAGAAAATCAACAATGTACGTGGCCTCATGGCAGGAATGTTCCCTGTTCAAACATAAAGGTAGAGTCTGAACAGCGTCCAGACTCAGATGTGTTTGATTTGCACATTTCTACAGGATCTAACTATCTCAAACAGAAACAGTCCTTTTCTTATTTTGTTTTCTAGCCATGCAAACCATCCATGTGTTGAGTCAGTGTCTTTGAATGAGCTGGCACTTTCAATATAAAATATTCAAACTACTGGTTGACATGAATCTGAATCCCCTCAGCACGAAAAGAGAAGCGCAAGGAAGCCAGAACTCCCCAGAGCTTCTCTTCACACTGATAACGGAGGAGGGAAAGAGAAGTTTGCATCTTCACCTTGAGCATCACTCACACTTGACAGAAGTTTGTGGAGATAGTCTTTGGTGGAATTTCAAAGAATGAAAAATACTCTACGTCCCATCAGTATGAAGCATTTAGCTATACTACTACACAGCAATCTGCTGTTAGTCTCCAAGAGAGGAGAAAAGAAAACATCACATGATATGTGAAGGACTGCTATGTGAGGAGGTGGATGACTGCACCGCTGTTTGTAAGAAAGACACCCACTTACCCATTTTCCCCTCCATTACTGTTTTGATCAGCTGAAAAAATACAACCAAATGGAGGTGCCTTCAGGTCACCTCTGTATTTCAGCCCTGTGATGAGTAGAAAAAGCTCCTGAAGCCTAATAGACAAACTGAAATGAGGGACAGATGTTGCATCAGCGACTCTAATACTGTAAATATCTGAAATGCCTGGTTCCCAAAAAAATCTTTATTGGATTAATGTGGATTAAAGTCATAAGAAAAAAAAGGATGTCTGCCTTAAGATTGCAAAGTTAAACTCCTCTGTACTAACAAAAATAAAATAACATAACATAAGATGAGGGTGTGTTCTATTTTGTCATTAGTCAAACTCTCTTGCAGCATAATCTTTGTTTTTTCATTCAACGTGTAAGCATTACTCACTTGTCATCATTAGTTATCTTGTCTAAGGGTTTTAATGCTCCACTGAACTGATATTAATTACGTTCATGAATTTGTCCTAAATGTAGCTGGCATGTCTGTGCATGTGTGTGTGTCTAAGAGCGTCTCTGTCTCCTGCAACTCAGGGGACCCCAAGGGGGTTATTGTATATTGCACGAGGAACAGCAGGGGTCATCCTTGTCTGGCTGGGCGGCATAGTCCATCTGTCGAACAATTTCAGCGAACAGTTCGTCTACCATGGTTTTGCTTTTGGCCGAGGTTTCCATGAACGGGCAGCCCCACTCCTCGGCCAGGGCCTGGCCCTCACCCGAAGATACCTCCCTCTCGCTTTCAAGGTCCACTTTGTTCCCCACCAGGATCACAGGGACCTTCTCATACCTGAGGATGCACACACACAGAAAAAAAAATAACAATTTGTAGCAATGCAATAAGTGTTATTTTTTATTTTTTTGTAGAAACATAAAACTTTGCATTTAACAGGCCTGGAACCTGCATAAATAGACCCAGAAAATATGTTTTATTGCAGCCAGATAATCAAACAGTTCCCCAACAGAAAGCTTTACAAATTTCTTAACATATTCCTACAATAAATGTGAGTGGTAGCAAAATAAACTTGTTTCCTTATCCAACCTTGTTAGTCCTAATTATTTTAAACTGTTTTGTTAGGAATCCAGTTTGTGTGGCCTGTTTGTGTGTCTCCGTTTTCCACCACCAGGAGGTGCCCTGTCTTCGCTGTCCCTCCCTGCACACCTGCGGCTCTTTGGATCACTATCTGGAGGAGTATTTGAGCAGTGGACTGTCACTACCTCGACGCCAGAGTGTGGGCCAGTTTTGGGTACTCTAGCCAAGCTGAGTTTAGCTGAGTCTAACCTAGCTTTGCTTCTCTGAGTCTAACGAATTTTTCTCCTTGCTCCCCGGCAGGAAGCTTTCCTGTGTTACTGGATACATTTACCTTCTCTCCCCTGGAAGGAAAATAGCGAGTTACACTGAGCAGGGAAAACCTCCACATGTTCTGTTCAAGTACCCATGGGAAATCCAAGTGACAGTCCGCTCCATGTCTAACCTGTCCGCCCTCCAACTGTGCACCCTTTTCTGGATTACAACACAGTCTGGATTCAAGGACTAACAAGGCCCCCCTCAAACGAGAGTTCTCAACCTAGCAAAAAATCTCAGAGCTTCCATGATTCCCACAGATCCTGAACTAACCACTGAACTTCCCTTCTCAATTCCAGTTCCAGGTCACCGGCTTACTGACTCCCAGATCCAACTCCTTCGACTCCTTCAATAAACCAGTTAAACTTTTGCCTTGTTCTCTGAGATGTTATCTCTGCAATTGGGTCAGAATTGTAAACGGATCATAACACTCTTTACTTAACTGTAAACATAAGAAAGTTAATGAGAAGCAATTATATTGTAGCTGTTTCTTGACAGGACATTCAGTTAGGTCGCTAATTTTATGTTTTTCCCATTTTTAAGAGAAATTGGCTACGGTCTATTTATACCTAAGATATACATGATGTCATAGATTAGTAATCACATGTATCTAGAAACTCTGTTCAGCTTGGAAACAAAAACAACAGGCAATTAGGTTTTATTTCATGGATAACAAAAAAAAACAAAAACAATAAGAGACACACAGGTTTTAAAACAGATATAATGATCAGGGTCATTTTCTTTTTTAGAGCTGAAGCTTTTTTAGAGCTGAAGGGAGAGAAGTCTACTCTTAATTGAAAGCTTGCATTTCACTTTATTACTAAAGTAGCTGTTATTAAAGAGAAAAAAGGTTTACAAAAAATGAAAATAAAAAACATTATGTAAATTGATAAAGCTTGACAAAGTATGCATGAAAATAATATTGACTTGTAAGGAGTGAATCAAACATAACCCAATGCATAACACGTGAAGTATGAAGAAAACAAACTTCTCATGTGAACCAAGTGGAAACGATAATACTGACTTGGTAAGTGAAGCATGAGTAAAACTAAACAGATACTTTGAATAATCAAATGAGCAAGGCATGAGATAAAGAAATAATCCCCCCCAAAAAACAGTGAAAACCAGAAACAAACGCCTCAAAATCAAGAAAAAAAAGCCCACAGAAATCGGATCCACCATACTTTCCTCCTACACCTAAGCATGGCCAGTATTTCTTTTGCAGGTGTTAATACTAGAGAAAAATAGTCAGCACTCTAAGGAATCAGTAGAAGGTAATTAAGAGAAACAATGTTTTTAAAACATTCTTTCCAAGTAGAAACAGTCTTTGTAGGAGGACAGCAGACTGCAGCATATAACCAACTGATCTGTGAGCCAAGACAGCAGCAAGTGCCCATGATCCTTTGCATGCTGTGAAGCCACGTTACTTAATTGTCATACAAAGAAGACAGTTAATAAATGGCACCAGAGGGAACAGAGATGCAGTTTTAATAAAGTCATCTCTGCATCAGGATTGAAAATGAGGAACATGGCAGCTCTGCAAGACATTTTGTACACATCAGAGCGAATAAAGCCACAATGATCAGAGCGAGCACACATCAGGAGTATTCACAGCCTCTAAACAACATGTTATTCCTTTCATCCATCACTGCGCACAAAGCAGCGGCTGGATCTGTCGTTCACTTAAATAAACCTTAAACTCTCATTAACATCAATATGTTTTACACATTCTGCTACCACCTTATGAAATATGCATGCTGTTTATTTATTAGCAGACAGAAAAAAAAACACTCATTTGCTGGAGCAACAAAGAATATGTCTAGTTCTGTGTGGAAGCGGGAGAATGCCGCAGCTTTAATGTCATTCCAGGTCGGGCGTCTTTCAAAGGTTAGAGCTGCAAGTTTCGGCGTTAAATAAGCTTGAACTCTCAGACTTTGATCTACTCATGAATACATTATCCTGTGAACTTTATTCTTAACTATCAGTCTCTGTCCCATGGATCAGCTCACCAGCCGGAGACCAACCACCAGGAATCAGGGGTTGAACTCGGAGCTTGACCGAAAGCATGACAGAAATCCAATTTCAGCTCAGAGCCTACTTGGACATTGGGTGAGTGAACCCAGATCTCATAAATACTTCAGACCTCTTTCATTGGTGGAAGGTGTCACCATTAAACCCTTTCCTTATTTCATCTTAAAATAAATCAGAACAGATTACAAATATCGAGCAGGAGGATGTTTTAAAGATCTTTTAAAGCTGTTTTCATGTGGGGGAACAGTGGAAATAGATTTAAATGCATGTTTTTAGGCCTCTTCACATTCATAAGCCCAAACTTTAATGAATTTTATAGGGCTTTTAAGGAATAGACCAATATGAGATAGTGTGTCACTGGGAAGAAAAAGGAAAGGGACAAAGACAACATGTTAGGGATAAAGATCTAAAGAATTTCAAAATAAAGTTAGATTATAAAACATCTAAAGCTTACATCTTCTCAGAGAACGATGTACAATCCAAAAACTAAAGATTATAACACAACTTTAAGTTTTCTGGTCAGATAAGAATAAAATAGCCAGAGGAAATATTTTGGTGATATCTGTGGAGATCATTTCTGCAGCAGGGGAAGGAGAAATTGATGGAAAGAGGGATGTAGCCAATACAGGACACCTGCTGGAGGCTGCAGAGGCTTGTTATTCAACTAATAACAAGGAGAGTTGGACTGCAACCATAAGAATGCATGAAGAGCAACCATGCTAGAACTTCCCAGCTACAGTCCAGACCGCATTCAAAATCACATTGTGTGATGGGACTAGGAAACCACTGTTCTCTATTGTACAAAAAAACGAATTACATGACATCTCCCATTTCTAGACTTTTAACAAAAAAACAAACAAAAAAAGAATATATTAGTGGTAATTATGACCCATTTGTCTTGCTCTATCTCATATAATCCCTGAAAAATGCTTTTAATTCCTGGTGGTAATCTAAGAAAATGTGTAAACATAAGATTAAAGATTCTCTACTAGGGAAGAAAAGCAATGTCTTTTTTTGTTCAAATCTAAAAAAGGTTAAAAGTGTCACCTTGTAACCGCCTACAGTAGAATTCTGTTTTACAAAAACCCACCATCAATTAGCTGACATGCTATAAGCCATGTTTATAAGCCCTTTTTTGTAGAAACACTTCAGAAGATCTTAAAAAGAAATTAATAAAATGTATTAAGTTGACAGAGCTTAAATAAAAAAAGTCCCAAAATACCAATTATTTAAGAATTATTGGCATTATATTTCTGCAAAACAACTAGGATTTGGAACTAATTTGTATATTTTATAAACGATGTCCTTCGGGAATTATTGTAAATCATAATATTTCTGCAGGAACCTTTTTTTCTGCATACAAACCAACAAACACATTAAGATAAAAAGAATGTAAAGTCATCGCTTTCAAGAGAGTAATTCTCTTCACTGAAATCTCAGTGCTGCACCTGTCACAACTGCCTGCGTGTCAAATGTTTAATTTTCATGCAAGTTTAGGTCAGCTTCACCTGAATTAGCATTACTTTGCTTGCATTTTTTTTAATAATAGCTGGTTTGTGTTTAATAAGAATATGTTTATCTTACAATGTGAAACAGCTTTGAAAAACATGTTAACTGGTTTTCACACTGTGGAGGCTTAAAATTGGCTTAATTACAGAACTATTGCCTCCTAAGGACACATTAACATGTGTGTGCTGTAAAGGTCTCAAGTGATTGGAAATACAAACACTTGGTTTATTCCAGGATTAAAAATGACTTGTTGAAAGGACAGCATCTAGAAATAAGTCAGGAACATTTTTTCAACTTAATAATTTAGTTTCAGCTCAGCTTATCTAGAGAAATCAGTCTACTTTGTGCGAAAAAAAAAAAAAATGTTTATTATAATTTTTGATTCCATAGAAAAACCATGGGGTCTAAAATCTAGAAGAGCTTAAATTGACTAATTGTCAATCAGGATGGTGGAAAGACAACTTTTGTTAAAATTCATCTAAGGTAGTATTTTCTTCTTTGAATTGAGAAATTTATCCTAATTTTTAATGTAAAGATTCTGTCATTTTCCAGATCTAACTTTCCCTTTATGGGGCCAAACTAATGAAGGTGAAATTGTCTCGTTAACCTTCACTTTTGAAGATGTTCTGCGTGAAATGTTCCTCCCAATGCCTTTAGTGTGGCCACACCAGCGTTTAGTGCTGTCTGGATGTAAGAGGGTTGCCTAGTACCAGAATGAAGGGCGTATTTAACTTGCTAACTTCACTTCTAAAGCTGTCCTTGTAAATTTGCTACATACAGGTTTCTCACTGGATTCTGTTCCCACAGATTCCCCTTGGGATGGACTGTAACTGCTCCAACAAAATGAGCTTGGAGGTCAAAAACACCATGTAATCTCCATTTGCTCTCAACAAGGTACCTGCCCTCATTTTGTGCAATTGTATGCATTTTATTTTAATGAATATTTTTAGAAACAACTTTGGACTGTCATTTGATTGAAGATCAAATCATGGTCAAACAGTTAACTCTACTCACATATGTAATAAATGCAGCCATAGGAGAGAGGGATATTAATAATATAATTCATATAAACAATGTATATTAGTTAGTGGTTACAATGTTTCATTTGAACCAAAACTACATAAATCAACACTTTTAATTCCACTTAAAGACAATCATCAGAGGCGCACACATTGTGGATGGGGCAGCGTATGAATTAAATGCAGCAAGGGATCTATTTCAGATCATTAGTTTAAAGCAAAGAAAAAAAACATTAAAATAAATATATTTGTATCCCACTTTAAAAATGATCATTGGAAGCTTTGCACATATGGGACTCATTTTAAATGGGAAAACAGAGAGAGTTGCTACTCTCTCTCTGACTGCAGGTAGGGCGTCCTGTTTAGTCGGACTGCAGGTCACTATTTTGGAGGAGCTCATAGTAGCCCTCACTTGGGAGAAAACAGTAAACTCAGAGCAATTTCTGCTTTCATTTCGTCACCAAACTTTCCAACAACACAGGCCATATCTCTATATTTAATACTAGTCACTATTTTGAAGTCGCTAGAGGTGTGTGACAAGAAAGTCGCTAATTATAGCCGTTATAGCGATGTAAAAAAATAATCAACTTACAATATATCAGTGATCAGTGGTTTTTAAGTTCTAAAAAGCAGTTAAACATCCAGAAAACCATAAAAGCACTGAAACCTTACATTGCTTTAAAGCTACAGTGTGTAATTTTCAGCGACATCTAACATCCAGACTGCAGACCGCAGCAACATGAACATCTCCCCCCCACCGCTTCTCCCCCCCAACAGTACGGCGAGCGTTACGGGACAAAATGTCTTCCACGACGTCCGCATCACCTACCTTCTCAAGTGATGAGGTTTGTTTACATAGATAATTTTACAGATAGTATTTCATTAGTCTGTGTGTTCATTACCGTTTCAGTTCATCTCTCTCAACTTGCCGTAGTTACTTTCGAGCGTAATCGGCGATCTCTCAATCACTAGTTTGTTGGCTCTGCGCTGCCGTAGCGCAAAGATGTCTGCCTCCATGGCTGCGAGACCCGCTCCTATGTAATTATAAATAACGAATTCTAAGGCAACGCAAATATTAAGATTAAGAGGCTGAGCTCGTTTACCTTCTAAAACTTTCCACCCTGCTTTCAACAGCGAGTGTAACCAGATATTACAACGATAGAAATCCTAAAAGCAGGACACCCAAATAATCAGCTAACACTTATATAGTTTATTTTATTTTTTAATATCTAAATATAGCATTCAGTAAAAATGATTCATTTGATATATATTGTGCAGCTTTAACAGGGTTTATACACGAATGACTAACTCTAATTTAATGATTTTTAATGCTCTTTTAATGCCCTTATAAATAATTTTAATGCCATCAACAAATACCCATGACTCCCATATATACACGGAAAATTCCTTCATCGTTTTCGATGGCAGGCTGCAATTCCTCAATTTCCAGCCGCTTTTGTTGAAATTAGCATTTCCCCCATTCTCTAGCCTTTTTCTCCACAGCGAGCTTCTTTTCCGAGCATACGGCTTTAAGATCAACCGGAAGCAGTTCCGCGCAAATATGTTGCGATATATTTGCAAATATGTATATTGTTTAATAAATTGTTTTTATAAACTTTTTTTTTTCCTAAATAAGGCATTTTAAATGCCAAAATCATCGCATTTAATGAATTTTAATGCCAAGTCAATATTTAATGACTTTTAATGACCCACGGAAACCCTGTTCAATATGAGCTATATAAAAGGAATAAAACAGGAGTGCATATGTCGATGCAAAGCTTACCTAGCGTTAATGTCCTACAGTAGCAAGCTTTGCTGAATTAGTTGGCCTATGCAGTAATTTTCACATGCAACTTATTTAGACAGCACTCAGTAACATTAACACATTGTAAACACATAAAGAGAGAGTGCATATATATAGTCATAATAACAGATGAGAAAACCAATGGTCTCTGGGTGTGGCATGGTGGCTGCCAGGAATACTAAGGATCCAAGGCAGGGGCCAGAGGGTGTTAACCACTCTATCCCTGGAATGGACTGCGTTTTATCTGTCAGAGCGAGGCTACTCCGTCCTATGGCATATAAAAACAATGAAAAACAGATGAATAACAACGGCTGGTTGTGTTTGGGCTAGTAAAACATTTCACACTTTAGCTTCCAGCTTATGAGCCAGATGCCAAACGGCAGAGAAACACTTAGACTGCAAACACCCAGACACTTATCTATAATGCATGATGCAGACCATCTCACGCAGGCCTTGCTGATGAGGAGTAGAGCCTAGAGACATTAGCACTTCTGGCCTAAATCCTGGTCAACATCATCAGCACGAATAAAGGGGAAAATAATTCTTATCAAGCCCAATCAGGTTTTACTGGAAACACTTACTGACA
The DNA here is from genome assembly GCF_000732505.1 of Cyprinodon variegatus. NCBI lineage: Eukaryota > Metazoa > Chordata > Actinopteri > Cyprinodontiformes > Cyprinodontidae > Cyprinodon > Cyprinodon variegatus. The sequence goes on from NW_015150885.1 coordinate 496,980, forward strand.
AGGATAAAAGGTTTCATTTTTTTCAGGCAGGCATTGATTAGAAGCTGCTGAGAGCCTCTAAGGGGTTTCCTAAAGCTTATTAAAACAAATTCCCTGCATCTCCCTTAATCACTTTAAACTCTGATGACAAACACTGACCACGAAATGCCAAACTGGGTGGAACAAACATACGCTTAACTTGAAAGGCTGCATGTATAGTATATCCTTAAATGTGATGAAGAAGAGTAAAACCTCCAGCAAGCTCAAAGCCCCGTGTGGGTAATCGCCCTGTCTGGATTGAGCTCATGCTCTAACAAAGTAAATCACCCAATAAATCTGAACTACAACCCTGAATCAGAATCAGAATCAAGTTTATTGCTAAGTAGGTTTGCACTTACAAGGAATTTGACTTGGTGTTGTTGGTGCAGACAAAAAACAAAGAATATTAACAACACAGAATATGACTGTGTATCTGTTCACACTGAAAAGGATGGTAGAAGAAAATGAGATCTAAATAATTCAAACTCTTCATGATTGTTATCGTCAGAAAACAGGGCCTTCGTCTTAACAAAGACATTATTAGATATGCATGTTTAAAAGTCTGACCAAGTCAGACAATCACATGGAAGCAACTTTTTCACTTGTTTAGTTGTTATGTTAAGAAAGACAAAATATCCTTAAAGAGGCAGTTGTCTGGTCATACACACGCCGCGTTGTTTTAAAAAAGTATAAATATAAAAAATATAACTGCGGATG
>NW_015150885.1:497871-501463 GCF_000732505.1 Cyprinodon variegatus
TCCTATTCTAAACATACAAAATATGACAGGTTGGATCACTGTGACAATGGAAGAGAAACATCTGGGTTAAATATTTCTGATATCAGAACTAAGGTATTTATTGATATAACTGGATTTTTTTTTTTTTTTTTTAACAGTGCAGACCCATTAGAAGGGCAATAGTATATTTGGTTTTCACCAACGTTTAGCAGACTACTACTACTGAAGGAAAGTAAACTGGTAAACTGAAAACAACTATAACACATCAATTTTCGTCTTTGCTGCATACAATTGTATTCCCTAAATCCTAATCTTGCTTTGGGATATCAATTCCCAGAGGAATTCCATGGAAGGAAAAAAACAAAACCACAAAATGCTAAAACACGAAGATGATGTTGCTTAATCTGCATTTCAATTTTAGGTTCGAGGTTATGATGGTAGGGTCGACATCTGCAGTAAACAGCATGGAAGCACATATCTATCCACTTGCAAAGAGCTATTTTTTTCCCCAGTTTTATTGTCATCAGCTTAAAACAATTGTGTCCACAAATGCCAGATCTGAAACTAAGGTCTCACTCAAGTAGTAGTGAAAATTAAATATATATCTTAGTGGATTTACCAACAATTTTTTATAATCTAAAAGACTGGTACATAAAAAAACAACCCATGTTTGAACCTTCTCTGGTTTGGTGAGTCATAAACAAGGTAAAGCTTTTACATGTTTATATTTAGACAGACTGTGGTTCGTTTTTAAAATTGAAAATATTTCCTTTTTATTCTTTATCCATAACCGTGTCTGTTCTAAAATAAATGCAATAATCAGCTCTCAGCTTAGATTAAATAACATCATTTTAACTATCTGTCAGTTTGTTCACAAACTGACTAATTGTTAAATTTAAGACAAATGTTTGTCATTAAGACAAACATATTTCAATAGGTGAATTTGTATTCAGCTTGGCTGGGAACTAATAAAAACTTCAGCTAAACAGGGGTAGGATTTAATAAGTTTTATTACTTCTTCCTACTCCTTTTCGAACATGATGGGATGTACATATGTTTTTTTTTCTTTTTCTTCTTTTTTTGTTTTGTTTTGTATGACTTTATCAATGTACTTATATTTGCTTTTTATTAAGTGTTCGAAATAAATGATCAATCAAAAAAAAAAAAATAAATAAATAAATGTCCGACTGACACTAATAAAGCTCAAAAATGTTCACATGCTTTTTACCGTTGTCAGTTTTTTTTCTCCCCCTATTTGCCACTCGATGCACCACTACTACTTCATTTCTCTTAACACTATCCATTAAAAAAGCTCTACATACTTTAAAATGGTTAAATTAGAGATGCATCAATCAGAAATTTGTGGTAGATTTCCTGTTTTAGTAAAGTAAATATGGTAAATATGAAATATATTTTGCTAACTTCCTTGAAAAACAAATCATTATCCCTAACAGGGGAAGCCTTCCAGTTGCTTATGTGAGATAAATAAGTTATTGTTAAACTGGATTTTAATATTTAAAAACATGGAGAAAATCATAACAAACCTGATGTCTCACACTGTCTTTAGAATATTATATATAACTAATTAGTATATTTTATAGCAGAACATCAAAATGTTTAAAGCTGTTGTCCTGAAATGAAATCCTGCTCTAGAGATTGCCTTACCTTAAAACAGAGATTTCCAAAATATGGCCAATGCTTTACATAAAGCATGTTTTATAAAATACATTAAAAGCTTAAAAGGATAAAACAGAGGCTCGTCATCAACTAAATTAGCTATAGGTTGTCCTGGAGGCCAGCAGATTTTGGGTGAATGACTTCCTCACAAAATTAACATAATTTATCAAGTCTATGTCAAAGACATGGATGCAGAAGCAGAATAATGCATAGTAGAGAAAAAAACCTAGCCAAAAACCCTCTTAACTGGTAAAACTAATTATTTCCAGCGTCTTAAATAAAACTACTGCAATGATGTTCAGAATTTGTCTTACACAGCCCGACATGAATTACAGAGATCAGTCACAATCACAATAGACTAGACAATATTTGGGTTTTTGTAATACCGGTATATATGTATTGATCTCCATTTATAAAGGGCAATAGAAACACATGTATCCCATTAGATGGACTTTTGCTCATTTTGATGAATCTATTTTAACCAAGCTTAGTGTCTAGGAAGCTGGTAGGATTGTAATAAATCAAAAGAAATTGTGTCACTCGCCACAGTAGTAATCATCCATCTGTCTTTATCACTTATCAGTCAGGGTCGACTTAAGGTCAGGAACACCCTGGATGGTTCGTCCATCGATAACAGGGCAACACATAGACATGCAGCTATGCAGACACCTGAGCAAAATGTAGTCGCTAGTCAACCAGGCTTGTTTGGGGACGGTGGGAGAAATCTGGAGAAATGGAGAGAACTCCTTCATGCATGGGGAGCAGAACTACAACCTGCACCACTGTGCACACCGCAATAATAATCAGATAACGGCATTTTCCTAAAATTGTTCACCACTAATAAATACCCGCTGCAGTGAATCTCCCGATGCGTTTCCATTTTCTCTCCTGTAGCTTTTTTTATTCAATGGCTTTATACTGAAACATGGGTATTTGAAAAGCTTCCACATCTCTGTAGGTTTGAATTCTCCTTTGAAGGTGGTAGAACCATAACTATACGTGATGAAGAAAATGATTTGAGCTTTAATGCAACTTCTCCAACAGTGTAACACTGTGCGAGTTAGAGAATCCCTGAGCCTGCTGCTGGCCTGGTTCCTCATCCCATGCTGAGTTGGGGCCTCAGGCAGCTGAGAGCGGGGGAAATATTTACATTCCATATCGAAAAGGTCTTTTATGTTTACAAAGAAGTGTTCAGTTGTGTGCAACTGGGTGACAAACTAACTCTCAAACTCTAGATCTTTTCTTTTACCGGTAATTAATTTCCTAAGCTTGGTATGACTTTAATTCTCCTCTGAGACAGAAATTAATAAAAAGGGACCCCAGCCTAAATATAATGACTCTGAGTCCTAATGAACCAAAAAGCACTTATAATATGAATTGTTAGTAGAAAGCTGAAAAAGCTTAGGTATAATGTCTAAAACCTTCAGTTTAACTTAGCAGGAAAGCTTTTGAACTCCAAATTAGCTCCATATCACACTGGGTCCAACTAAAATGCCACAAATTGAAGCTTATGAGCATTTAGATGTAGAACTGTAGGCGGATAAAAAGTCCTTGGATTGTCAAGGCAATTAAACTCTGATTCATAAGAGTATGAATGTGTCTCATAGCAATATTCTGAGAAATACACTGTCAGCTGCACAGTGGGGCTGAACTAAAAGAAGTCGGTGGGGAAAAACAATTAAGACTTGTTCTTTAATCTTTACATCACTTATTCTTTAATCTTAACATCACAGACTTGCTATTAGTATATCAACCCTCCAGACCACTCAGGTCTTCTGGCTCCAGCCTGCTCTGCATACCTAGAACCAGAACTAAACATGGAGAAGCAGCATTTAGTTCCTATGCTCCACTTATCTGGAACATACTTCCAGAAAACTGTAAAAGTGCGGAAAGCCTGAGTTCCTTTAAATCAAGACTAAAAACACATTTGTTTAGG
>NW_015150885.1:501926-507408 GCF_000732505.1 Cyprinodon variegatus
GGATTACGTTAAGTAACCCAACGTTTTATTTAGGTTTAGGTCTAGGAACTGTAATTATTTGGAGCAATATCCTGCTGAAAGAGTATATCATATACATTTTATGTAGGAGACTACCCATTTTTTATTAGATTTTATTGAATTTAACAAGTCAGTTTTGCCATATATTCTATGAAGATTCCCAGGGTATTTTAAAGTGAAATAGAGAACCATAGGATCAACACCACTATTTTTATTGGTCATGGTTTAATCTCACTGGACATGCTGGGGTGTTTGTTGAAGTAAAGCATGTCATTGGTCTAATCTGACCAAAAAGGGAACAGATCTATCCATCCATCCATTTTCTGACACGCCTAATCCCAAGTGGGGTCGCAAGGGGTGCTGGAGCCCATCTCCAGCTGTCTATGGGCGAGAGGTGTGGGAACAGATCTAGTTGAATTTATTAAGTCTAAACATTAACAATTGAAAAATTAGCATAGGAAATCCTTTTTTTCTTGGAATCCATTTCAAATACTCCATGGAGTCTTGTCGACTCCAAGAAGCCATGTCTTAAGTGTAGGTGTCTAAAGCCACGGCACACACTGTATGGATCGAAAAATCCTACAGGTCTGGAATAGGTCACACTGTAGACATGAGATGTGATGGTAACTCCTGTCACACTGCAGGATGGATGTTTTACAGACTGCACTACATACTGCTTCTTTCTGTGTGTCTGCTTCTGTCTCCTTGAACCTCAGTCGGCCTCGGCAGATGGCCGCTCACACTGAGCCTGGTTCTGCTGGAGGTTTCTTCCTGTTCAAAGTGAGTTTTCCTCTCCACTGTCACTACCAACATGCCTGGTAAGAGGGATTACCCTCGAGTCGATGCAATCAGCTGGTTTTACTTAGATAGAAACCTTTGAACCAATCTTACTGTATGATCTGGTTAAACTGTTTCTGTAAAGTGCCTAGAGATGACATATGTTCTAAATTTGCATTATATAAATAAATTAAATTGAACTGAGTATAGATCCATCCATTTCCAGATAAAAAACTGAGCAAAAGTCCAGTTGCCTCCAATTTCAGCCTGTTCTATTGACTTTGAGGCATCCGCCTCTCGCCCGGAGTTAGCTGGAGATGGGCACCAGCACCCCTCGCGACCCCGCATGGTATAAGTGTGACGAAAAATGGATGGATATTATCTTTGTACCTAAAGGGAAAATGAAATACAGACTACTCATCAAAGGTTTCTAGGCAACCTACATGATTGTCATTTTAAAATCCTTCACTTGCATTTATTTCATAGAAGCTCTTAGCCCTAACACATAATGCTGGTAAATATCTATACGTGCTTTGATCCAATCTCGTTTAAACATGTACGCCCTGACTACAGGGTCCATAGGGAATGTAATTGAAATTATGAGGAATTGTCTGACTTATGACAATAATCAAATACTGTGTACTGTACATTGAAATAACGAGACCTCTAATTGATCCGGATCAAACTGTTAGAGGGGCGGTTGGGGAGAATTTTGAGTGCTCTGGGCAGCCCAATTCCCTTAAAACCAGTTCTAATTGCTATGAACATAAGACAAGACAATTTTTCAGAGTTGTATTTATGCCAAAGTGGATCTAGTGTATTTCCATAATGGTGAGTGTGGCATATTAACGACAAAAACAAAGACGTTTTCATCATGAAAGATTGTTTCCCCCACTATGTAGCTATGTTGCTTAAATTAAAGATTGGATTAAACAAAAGTTTTAATTAAGAATTTTCTACTACTATGAAAAATACATGTTTTAAGAGCTGATTTAAGAATAGGGAGAGTTGCAAAAAATTCAACTTTCAATTAAATTCAGTCTATTTATATAGCGACATTTTACATCATAAGTCATCTCAAGATTCTTTACAGAGACAATTCACCCAGATCATTCAGTCAGACCATTTCAAAGTTTTTATTCTTTGAAAACAAATGACCTAAATATCAGGCCAGGTTTTTAGTGATGATTACTGACCTTTCCTTTATCTATAGATCTAGAAAAAGAAACTTCTTGCAACAGTAATTCCTTTAAATATTTGCTGGAAAAAGACAATCTTTAAAATATCACTTGGCACAATCTAATAGAGGTAAATACAAAGTAAAAATACCAGCAAATGAATTGTAAATATAGGATACGTGAACAAGATGACTGCAGGGCAGCATGGTTGATTATAGCACCCTGTTTCACCTCTGTCTTTCAAACTGTCCTCTGACCACGGTCTATTAAGTTACCAATCACAATTTATCCTTTGTCTAACCTTAACCATGGCTAAAGAAAGGAGTGATGATGTCTTCAGAAAACAAGCAATCCAGGGTGTAATCACTAGCACTCGTGTCCTCTGCAAAAAGCCCTGCTCTTGCCGGTATGCGTACACACTGATAGCTGCTGACAGGGTTCAGAATAAGAGCAACACACTACAGCCCCTCTGACCCAAGCCGATGTCAATACGGTTGTGATGGGTCATCAGTGTTTTGGCAGAAAAAGACAGAAAAACAAGACTAATCTAACAGGTGAAGCCCTTCTAATAGAGCCATGGACTTACATCTGAAACAAACACCTTCAGGGGAATCTGAAACAGAGAGCGCATTTCTCCCAATTCCTAAGAACGTTTCAGAATGTTTTATTTATTTTAGTCAATGATGCAAATGACCTTTGTCTTTTCTTTATCAAACTAATGCAAGCACTTGGCTGGGTATCCCAACCATCTCCAATCTGTGTTGATGGACTGCAAATGGCACTAGAGTTATAACACTGTCATAGATGTTGGATCCTTCTGGAGAGTTCATGTTATGGTAAAGATTCACATTTCTTCATCGTTTTTGGACAAAATATAAGAAAGGCCAATGTGCTCTGTTAGGTCAGAAGTGGATTAAGCTTTGGATTTAGAATTGTATTGAGTCATAAATTCTGATCTTAACTGAGGCAACTGAGGTTTCAGTTCTTGTTCTGAGTTCTTGAGTGACTTCCTGACGGCATCTCCAATTTACTTTTGAAGTAACTCTGGGAGGTTAACCACTCCTGCAGATTCATGATCTCTCCATATGTGGATAATAGTGTTCGTGTGTGTTTAAAACCCCTTCATGAATAGATGACTTTTTCTTCCTATTTTTTCCTCCATTCCATATTTTAGCCTACTTCATCTTGTCTAACAGACGCTATCAACTTGGTTCCTCTCTTTGTCAGGGGTAGTCCTGATTAGATAAATGTCCCTTGTATGACCTTTTCTTTGCTCTTTTTGTTTTATTTCTCGTTTTAGGCAGCTTCACTTCCTGAGTTCCTTCCTTCAATCAGGATCAACCACAGCCTAATGCCATTCACCTGGTGTATGTGCTCCTCTCTTGTTTGTTAGAATATTTAGTTCCCACTCTTGCAGCTTCCCTTTGCCAGTTCGTCTTTGTTCTTAGAGCTTAGTGTTCCATCCTTTTTGCCTGTTAGACTTTAGCTTTCTAGTGTTTTTGACCCAAGCTTGAATTTGGACCTGTCTTTGCTTCTGTTTTTGGTACCTCTATTTCTGCTGGATTTTTTTTATGTTGAACCCAGGACTGTCTTAAAGGGACTTTGAGTTTGAATCCACTGTGTCAGGTCTTGCATTTGAGTCCTCTATTCCTGAGCCGTACGACACTCTTACTTTAGAATAAACACATACTGTGAAATGTAAAGACTGTAGTTTTATTGATGATTAGTAATGTAAATTACTAGGCAAATTTTAACGTGTTTATTCTGGAAAATTATTTTCTTAATAAAAAAAAACTCTGCCATTCACATTGGATTTCTTCCCTCTTAAACATTGCACACACTCAAAAAAACATAGCTCCACAAAATTTAATTTGATGTGTCTATATCAAATTATTTTTTGTTTCCTAAATTTCTGTATAACTATGAAACTGACCACCATTTTAATTTAGTTTACCAACAACAACAACAAAAAAGTTTATTTTCTGGTACCCCATTTTAGTACCAAAGTAACAAGTAAACAAGACTTACTTGTTTCTAGTCTGAGAACTAGTTTAATCTGGAACATTGACTTTTTTGCCAAAGACAATGAATTCTCCCCAAACCAATCTATATTCTTCTCACCTACATATAGGAGTAGACCTATCAGCCGCTCTGCTCTCACTTCGACCCGGATAAAGGTGATGGCAGTGTGAGGATTACACTTCTTTTTTTATTTTTTCCATTCGCTCGACACCATTCAGCCTCCTATGCTGAGTGATAAGCTGCTCAGAATGTGTCAGCGTATCTACTGTCTCTTGGGCTGCCGACTGTCTGTCAGATAGACCTTAGTCTGTGCGGCTAGAGGCTTTCCTGATCGATGGGACGGTCCGCAACAGAGAAGCAACACTCTCTGCTCTTCTTTTCACCCTAAAAATCTCAGAATTTAACCAAAGTTAAAGCTTTGTCAATGATTGATCTTTTACAGAATAGCAAAAGCTACAACAATTTGGAGACCTCTGGAAATGGTTTTACAGGATATGTTTTCTCTTAAATCAGGCCAAAGGCAATTGTGCTACAGGTCAGGAGGAAACAGACCACGACCATGCATTAATAAGAACTTATGAGCTCAGTTCCTTGTCACGCATTCTGGTGTTTCGCAATGGTTTCCATGTGGTCCAAACTTAATACTAAAGAACTTTTTCTTAAAGTCATCTCACACACATGGAGCAACTATGTTCCTATGTGTTTCCTGTGTATTGGCATCAAGAGCAGACCGTTTAAAGAGTCTGGCTACATAAAAGTTAAGTTACATTGTGCCAGGATTTGATTGTATAATTTCTCTTCTTCAACAACTGAATACTGCTTGAATAACCTTGCTGTTGTGAGTTCTCTCAAATCATCCAGTACCTATTAGCTGAGTAATCAAGAGTATGGATTCAGAATTACTGCAATGTCAACCACTTTTGAGTATTTGGCATTGGATGCAAGTAGAAATTAATCTTCTATGCAGTCAGAAAACAACTTATGATCATTTCTGCAATGCACATAAATATAAGTGCAGATAAATAAACCTGTGTGGCATAAATGGTATTTCAAATAACTTCAATGCTTCAAATACAAACAAAAATAACATCTGCAGCATACACTTTCTGAAACTGTTGGGTAACATATCATTCAGAGCATCTGGTGTCTTCTGCATGAAGCAGTTGAGGCTTTTCACCAGGATACAGTACCTTATCAGTGTAATTGGGTAGGTGGGGCGAAGATCAGCAGACCATCTTTGACCGACAGTTTAAGACGTAATTGAGACATTTATAAAGAGAATGTCACATTCACCCCTTTAGATGAAGTCAAATGTGTCTGACATACAGCATCTGTATCAATACCGTTAATTGTAATACATTTCAACAGCCTAATTACAAAGTAATTCTGGCAAACTCATCGGGGAGAACTTCATAGTTAGAATGCTACTGCGCACCGCAGACCACTTTTTCTTCTATAGCTGTCCTTATATTAAACCACTCCTCTCC
>NW_015150885.1:510253-512213 GCF_000732505.1 Cyprinodon variegatus
CAAGGGTCAAAGCAGATAAAGACAAATAATTTTCTTGAAAGGGAAAACCAACCCCAAAGAAAATCTGAATCCGCGATTTGCAATTTGGGGATTACATCTTAAATACATCAGAAAGTTACAATTATGAGTCAGAAAAGAACATCAGGACTATACCTATGTTCTATAAGGAAAATGGCTGCTTTAGCATCGACAGCGGTTACATTTTTCCTACCTTGACCATTTAGAGCTGTGCTGGGTGTGTAGTCTTACATGACCTAGTTTTTAGTGTTTATAAGACACTTTTTAAATTTGTCGATATGCAGAAATTAAAAAAGTGTTTTTGTCATCATCATTCTAGTAACAGAGGCTGTAGTTGCCTTATGACGACAATAGGTACGTCGTCCTCAAGTGGGAAAACAAAAGGCTATCATCTTAGAGATCATTTAACTCCCAGTTACGGATCCATCAAAATTCCTATAAAGCTGAATTCATGGTTTCAACTATTACTCCTTGAGTGATCCTCATTCAGCAGGAAAATTACAAAAACACTGTTTTCAACCTGTTCTTTCCTTAAGCCGAGGCATGTCGTCTACCTTTTAAAGCTATATTAGATAACTTCATGTCATCAGAAAAGTTATGTTTAATTGATTCTAAAGGTCTGGCAGTAATCAGACCTGTTGCTAATAAAACTTTCCCAAATATGGATAATAAAAAATACTGTTCAGAAATGTTATATATTAAAAAAAATACCATTCTTACCATACATACTCCTGTCATTCTGTACGTTTTGGTAACAGTTACTCTTCATTGTGAAATTGTGTTCATTAAGAGATAAGTCTGAGCTTTTTGTGTTTTGTAGTTTTAGGGAACAAATCATTTAACAAGAGAAAACATGTTTGCAACCTTCTGAATAATACAGCTAATATTTGAAAACTAGCCTAATCAATAATAATAATAATAATAATAATAATAATAATACTGCAATTTGTTTTTAAAGGGCTTTCAGGGTTCAAAGTCACTTAATGTAATATACAGCTAAAGAAGTGTTTGCTACAAAAAGCAGCAGAAGTGCAGGAGGAAATAAAAACAAACCGTCAGTGAAATATGTTGTTGCTACATCCTGCTGAGATGGATGCTGATGACTTCAATAATAAATCCTAAAATTCTTTCTGCACAATTATTGAAAACTTAGGCTTAGTCCTACTGAGATCGATCTCTGTTAAAAAGGCATACCATGTCAAATCTGGGTTAAATATGTGTGACAAGAGTCAAGGTAAGGCACTGCTGTATTAATTAGGGTTGTATTCACCTACTGAAAGGCACAGTAGTGTTAAACGAGCTGACGAGTAGGAGGAATGTGTGAGATGTGATGTTTTCGCTCCAGAAACTAAATTCTGTGGTTTTAGAAAACAGCAAAATACTCAGTGGAAAGGTGTTAAAGCGTGAAGTGTGAGAATCCAAGAACATTTATTTACATATAAACACTTCGGCAGGCTGAACATACCTTTTTGCATTTTCAAATCATGTGTGTGTGGGGTGGGGGGTAGGGGGACATGTTGACCTCATTCTTTCAAGCAACAGGGCTGATCAGGGAGTATAACGCACAAAGTCTGAACCTAGCCAAGTGACAAAAATAAGCAAATGTATGTAGACTGTTGAGACATGTACTCATTTCAAAGTATAAACGGAATAAATAGCTACCTTCACACAGTTTCTACTGCAGTTTTTTAAAAATAATTAATAGGGATTGCCATGAAAGACGTGTTAAAAACCAATTAGAGCACATAATGAATGAGTGCTGCCCCTCCCCTACCAGTTGCTGCACATTGCCACCCAGCAGGCTGAAGTAGTAGGTCTCCTGAATATTCTTGGTGCTTACAATAAAGAAAAAAATGGGTTCTTGAAAATGCTTGCTTTTTAAAGTTTATTTATATAAACCAATTCACTAGAAATATCTCAAGGCACTGCAAAAGAGACACCA
>NW_015150885.1:512423-516805 GCF_000732505.1 Cyprinodon variegatus
TGTGGAAACAAAACTTTCCATCTTCACTAAGCTGATATTGTTTTAAAAATACTTTGGTTTGCAAACTATAAGCAATATAGAAACATTATTAGATTTTTTACTGAAAAATATCTTTAAAATAGACTTTTTATTTTATCCTTCACAACTAAAAAATCGTTTGATGAGCAGACTCACACCGTCGTTCAGTAATAGTTCAGCGTTAGGCATCTAGAAGCCTGTAGCCTTTTTTCCGGAATGTACTTTGGGTGAGAAGTTCCCGTGCTGTTCTATGCATGTGCAAAATTTTAATTTTATGACAACTCTTACAAGCACTTTCTTCCTTAAAATTAAGAATGTCAAGGATCTTGTGAAGTTATACTATACAAATAAGGACATTTTTTAGCATACCAGCATCAAATCGGCCAGCATGTCAAAGTGGAGTCAGGTTGCTATTTGGTGGCGCTGGTCGGCCGTCATATGCTGGTCGGAGCTCGAAGCTTCCCTGCTGAAACGGGTAGTGGTATGATGGCTTCGTTCTTGTTATTTTTCAACTTCATTCTCATACTATTACGACTTTATTAACGAAATGTCGCGACTATATTCTCTTAATTTTATGACTTTATTCTCATAATGTTACAACTTTATTCTCGAAATGTTGCAACTTTATTCTTGAATTAAAAATAAATCTCTAGCCTGGCCCTAATACTCTGCCATAGAGTGCGGACTACGGGAACAAGCAGAACAGTATAGCAGTTCTGTGTTTGGCCATAGGTGGCAGTATACTTCCAGTGTTACTATAAAGGGAGCAGAAAGCAGAATTATTACAAAAGCAAAGCAGGTGTTTATTTTATATTTTGCTAAAGTCCTTCTATGGATTGACAAATAAATGTCAGTGTGACAATATTCTACTTGAACACTGAACACCTTGAATCATTTTAGCAACACTTTAGACTATTATTACCTTTCTGTGACATAAATGAAAGTTTTTAGACCATAAAAATGTTGGTTTTATATGTCTCTGTTGTACCAAGTTACCATAAAACTGGTATTTCTAATCAAGGTTTGACCTTAATGATGTCAACTTTTTGGAACCTCAGTATAATTTAGCTGTAAGCTTAATTTAAAACGTGTCATTTGACTGCCATCCCCACTGAGTGATGAACTTCATCTTCTGTAGTTCAGTAAACGGTGCGTGCTGAATAAAACTGACAAGCTGCGATCATCTGGTCCATCCTCTCAGATTCTACATGTGCTTTCCTCTGCTGATGACAGTGAGTGCTACATGCATCCTTATAGTACTAAAAGATGCATTTTCTTGCTCCAATAGAGCTGCTGTGGCACAAACTCCGGGTGGTGCAAGGTTATAAAACTTTTACGAAAAACATAATAGCTTCAGCATAAGACAGTATTTAACCATTTATTCAATTTTACAAGTGTAATGTCCGCTCTGAAACCAAAAGACAAATTTGTCTTCCTTGTGCACACGGAGGGGAACCAAGAGACATTCTTTCTGCCAGCTGACTGGCAGTGCATAGCAATGTGTGGAAGAGGGTAGAGCTTGTTGATCTGTGCACATTATAACTGGTAAAAAAAACTTAAATCATCACAGCACATTCTCTTCTATTTAATGAAAAGGTCTTTAAACGGCACTAACAGTAAAGATAGAAAAATTTGCATTTAAAACCACATCTTACAACCTATCCATGTGTGTAACACATAACCGGAATATCACTGATCATTTTTTGCAAACTAGAAGTCTTATGAATAGCAAATGTCAAGAATTAAACACTTAAAATAGTCAGAGAGATAACTTGACACTGATTTTTTTTTCCTGCATGGACAAAAAAAATATATATATTTTAAGAATAAACTGAATTATAGGGAAAGCATATTGATTGAAGTGTTTAGAAAGATTATTTCTGTTTGAGTCTTTATTTTATCAGTAAATGTACTCTGGTGATAAAAACCCCAATTGTAAAGTCAAAATTTTGATTACTGACATCACAGGGAACACAAGGATTTAAATGAGTTATCTAAAATATTACAAACAAGCATCTCCTACAGATTTTTACATAGATTTCTATGTAAAAACTGAAAAGCATGGCGAATCAGAAGTTTTCTGATTAAAGTGCTTTAACTGATAGATAAGTATCATATGGGTCAGTTTTTCTCACATGTGTTGTTGTCTTTGGCTATTGTTCTCGGCTTTAGTACAAAATGAGTAATAAAAGCTGGTATGATTCGTGCTGATATCGTATTGGATCAATCTCAATATGATCAACTGTCAAAGCGGCAGTATCTTTATCATATTGAGGCAGTTGTTTTCAAAACCTTTAAGTGGTATACGTACATACATAGAAAAATATGTATATACCGGTATAAAAAAAAAAAAATCGGTTGGGTTTCTGTGCATTTTCCCCTCTAATATTCAAATAAGTAAAATATGATTTACATTAAAAGCAACCCCCTACTTCCAAGATTTTAGAACTATGACTTTATGTGATGTCGACAGGGGCGGAGCTAGATGGGGGGCCAGGGGTGGCCATGGCCACCCTTAGCCAATCATTTGCCACCCCTACCATTTTTTCCCTCTAATACTGACAGTGGCAGCAGCAATACTCTGAAGGGGAATGTTCAAACTTATTAAACATTTAAATTTTTCATATATTAACAAATACTTACTACAGAAACACACTGTGGTTAATTTTGCACATGAATATACAAACATTAAAGATTAAAGATGATAGATACAGAATTCATGCTCTTTTCAGAACTAAATTGTGAATTATTTGGGGTTAAGATGAAATTCTGTGCCTCTGCAAGTCATCAAGGAGTCTTCAGTGTCTTCAGAGTCTTCATAATAACTATAACATGCATTAAATGTGGATATTAGTAGATTTAAATATCATTGATTTGCAGAATAATAATGATAAAAGTAGGTAAGGACATATAAAATATGTTTGCCCCAGAACTCAAACCTGAAAGAATTATGTCCACTATACCTTTTATTTACACAGCATAGATGTTTAAATATATATATCTATTTGTTAGTAAAGGCTGCAGGAAAGTATAGTTTGTCTTTACATTGGAATCCACTTACAGTGATCACATTGGACCAGAGCCAATTTGAACACTATAGGTGGTTGATTTCTATATCCGAATTTACTGTTATTTCACTTATTTTTTATGCAGGATATCATCTAAATGCCATTAGTGTGGTTTTTCAATGAGAAAAATGAAATGAAACAGATAGCTTCTGCATTTACTGAATTTTATTACAGTACCATGCAACTTTAATTACAGTATACTGTGCTGTGCGCAGACATAACTCTGTTAGCCTGGTGCCACCGGCGCATTTTTTTTTTAACAAGTCTGAGGTTTGAAACAAACAGTTTAATGGAACAACAACATGGAAGATAACTGCATAGGCTACAGAAAATTAAAGCTAGCCNTATTGAGGCAGTTGTTTTCAAAACCTTTAAGTGGTATACATAGAAATATATATATATATATATAAAAAACTACTTTCTGATTGGTGCATTCTGTGCATTTTCCCCTCTAACTAATACTCAAATAAGTAAAATTTGATTAAAATTAAAAGCAAACCCCTACTTCCAAGATTTGAGAACTATTACTATATGTGATGTCAACAGGAGCGGAGCTAGATGGGGGGCCAGGGGTGGCCATGGCCACCCTTAGCCAATCATTTGCCACCCCTACCATTTTTTCCCTCTAATGCAGACAGCAGCAGCAGCAATACTCTGAAGGGGAATGTTCAAACTTCGATAGATAAATAACTACTTTAATAATAACTTATAAATTCATTAAATGTGGATATTAGTAGTTTGAAATATCATTTATTTGCAGAATGATTAGTGAAAAAAGTAGGTAAGGACATGTAAAATATGTTCGCCCCAGAACTCAAACCTGAAAGGATTTTGTCCACTTACCGTACCTTTTATTTACACAGCATAGATGTTTGAATATATATATCTATTTGTTAGTAAAGGCTGCAGGAAAGTTTAGTTTGTCTTTACAGTGGAATCCGCTTATAGTGATCACGTTGGACCAGAGCCAATTTGAACACTATAGGTGGTTGATTTCTATATCCGAATTTACTGTTATTTCACTTATTTTTTATGCAGAATATCATCTAAATGCCATTTGTGTGGTTTTTCAATGAGAAAAATGAAATGAAACAGATAGGTTCCGCATTTACTGAATTTTATTACAGTACCAAGCAACTTTAATTACAGTATACTGCGCTGTGCGCAGACATAACTCTGGTAGCCTGGTGCCACCGGCGCATTTTTTTTTAACAAGTCTGAGGTTTGAAACAAACAGTTTAATGGAACAACAACATGGAAGATAACTGCATAGGCTACAGAAAATTAAAGCTAGCC
>NW_015150885.1:517401-547349 GCF_000732505.1 Cyprinodon variegatus
CCTTTTTCTTCTCAATATTCTGACTTTTTTTCTCAGAATCCTGACTTTTTATTAGAATTCTCACTTTTTTCTCAGAATTCTGACTTTAATCTCAGAATTCTGATTTTTTTTCCTATATTAAACTGAAAAAATAAAATAAAAAATCTGTTAATTTGTTTTTTTTAAATGGCCCTAATCCTCTTCCGTAGGATGTCAACAAATAAAGTCTTGCTTTTTTTATTGCCTTTTATTTCAATTAGATAACTTCATTTGAAAAAACATTAAAAAAAAACTATCAATGACATGTCCTATATGACAAACCACATCTTAAGTAAGTTTATAAAGCAGCTTAATCGTTGCACCCACCTTTTAACTCTAATGATCTGGTCCCTCATGGGCTTGATGTCCTGGAAGCTCTGCTGGTTGACCAAGCTGTAAACCAGAATGAACCCCTGTCCGTTTTTGATGTACAGATCCCGCATGGAGGCGAACTGTTCGGTACCGGCGGTGTCCAGGATCTCCAGCACCGACGGAGAGGAGTCCACCTCGATCTCCTTGCGGTAGAAATCCTCTATGGTGGGGTCATACTTTTCAATGAACGTCCCGGTAACGAACTGCACAGTGAGGGCTGATTTCCCGACCCCACCGCTGCCCAGGACCACCACTTTATACTCACGCATCGCGGCTTTCTAATCAGCTGCTGCGGGTTAGCAATCTGCTGCGCTCACCATTTGGATCAGACTCGTCAATAGTGCTGTCATTGCTCAACTAAAGCGGAGCACAAAGACTCGGAAGGTCTCATTGTGGAGATTGTTCCCCATCGCAGACAGGCCAGGCGCTGGCATCCGCGGACTGCAGATGTCCGCTGAAAAAACAAACGCGCACAGCGGATGAAAATATCGGCCGATAACGTGGATAGTTCGAGGTTTTCATCTGATTATTTCAGCCTTTCGCAGGAAAAAAAATAGAAACAACTTTGCTCCATAGAGGACGCAGAGATTCTCAAGCTTTGGAGGAAAGCAGCACAAACTAAAACTGCAGCGACGCCTAATTATCGAACTTGCGTCTGTTTCTTTTTCTTCACCATCTCCGGCATGTCTCCGCTTCTCTCTCGCCCCCTTTACCGCGACCCGGAGCGCGTTCCAGCCGCCATACTCTCGGGTGGAGACCCGCGGCCGCTGCGAATCCAGCCGGTCCCCGCTCGGCTTCCGTACAGAGGCAACAGGGGAATATGAAAAAAACAAAACATAAAGCGTCCCTCCCCCATCAGAAGGACGGGAAAAAGGTCCAATGGTGGCCTCCGTAGTTTGTAACTCTCATTGGAGTCTGAATGGGAGGCCAGGTGAACGAGCCAGTGATATTTCCGTTTATTTGTTAAAATTTCCATAATTC
Organism: Cyprinodon variegatus; assembly: GCF_000732505.1. Classification (NCBI taxonomy): domain Eukaryota; kingdom Metazoa; phylum Chordata; class Actinopteri; order Cyprinodontiformes; family Cyprinodontidae; genus Cyprinodon; species Cyprinodon variegatus. The sequence goes on from NW_015150885.1 coordinate 518,773, forward strand.
GTTTGCTTCGGTGACATCAAAGGACTGGTCAGCCAATCAAAGGGCTCGCTCTAGGGACGCGTATCCAAGAGGAGTAGAAAAGCGCCGGATGCTGTTGCTATAGTAACGCAGCATTCTTTTGCTTTGATATAGTGCCGCTGCCAAATGAGAGGGGAATTAATTTGAAATATAGAAAAAAAATGTAATGTACAAATACTTTAAATTTAATGTTTTTTATTATTATTATTATTATTATTTTAGCTCAACTAGATCAGTGCTTCCCAATGTTATGGTTTTGTTCCCACTTTATCAACCAACATGGTTAAAAAAAGCACCACTACAAAATGGACAGAATCAACTACTTTAGCTGTGAATGCTCTTTGTTACATTATTAAATTGGTGGTGAATTGATTTGGTAGAAATGTTTGTATGCTTGACAAATATTTTGGGATATGAAACAATTCTGGTAATATTCTGTTGTTGTATTTGGAAAACATCCAATACCACATTATTTTAAAACGCAGAAGCTTGTTTTTAAACCATTTACCAGGTGTAATTTCGTCTTTTCTTTAAGTTGAGATTATCTCAAATGATCCAGATTTAGATTATTAAATTATCTTTTAACCAAGCAGTACGTTTCTGGCGGGCATATTTTAAAAGATAAGAAAATGAATATTATTTTTTGTTATATTTCATAACTCCTCCTTAAAATTTAAATTAATGAATTCACATCTAAATAACCTGTTTTTTTTTTTTTATCCTTTTGACATCCTTCTTATATTTACTGTCCAGCTTTTTTCTATGTTTTGTATCTTTTCATCACTCTAATTATTTGCTCACTCTACACATTTTCTGTCAGACCTAATCATTAGATGTTACAACTTTTTCAGTCAGAATACAAAAAAAAATAAAAAATAATAAACCAAAGATGACTTTACAATCTAAATATCCAAGGGCCATTACTATAAGAGATAATTATTTTATAGATTCTGGGTTTGAATGTGCTACTACAAGATTACTGTAACACTTCTAGCCACCAATTACAAAACTTTCTGTAATCCTCTCAACTAATTTAAATTTATTGTTCACTTAACTAAATAAACACAAATAATATATTTTTATGTCTCTAGATATTTCACAGTGATGCATTTTTCTCTTATAAGGATAACTGACCATATAAACAGATTTGCACAACAAAGTGTGGCTTTATGATTACTTTATACAGAATTTCTATTAAAAAAGCAAAAGATAAGAAAGATAATTCTTCTAATATGTATTTGGTCCATTGGAATCTGTAAATCCACATGAATGAAGCTGATCAAATAACATGATGGATGAGTGACTATCTTATTGAAATATATCAACCACAGTATATGATTTTTCTTTTTTGCAGAGTATATTTGATAAATGATGAAAGATTAAATCTGGCCTGTCCTTTCTGCTCAGATCCAGCTTACAAACCAGTTCTGGTTCTCCTGAAGTCCATGCAAGAATCTTTCATATGTCTAAACCATTTAGCTAAAGCCATAAAAAGTATAACAGAACACCTTGGAAATAGGAAAACTACGGAGCCCCTCTGATGACATGGTCAAAAAAATTTTTTAATTCTGGCCACGAAGTAGTATTTCGTGCGCACGAAATACTACTTCGTGGCCACAATTAAAACTTTTTTTTTGACCATGTCATCAGAGAGGCTCCATAGAAAAATTTTCAAAGAGGAAAAAATAAAAATACAAATAGACATTTTAAAAATAACTCCAGAGACATGTGCTCCTGGAAGCTTGCTTATGCAAGCTGTGAATTTGATTGAAACATATATAGTAAACAAATAGAAAACCCGAGCATGGAATGCGCCATTAAAATCAAAAACTTTATTTTAAGGTACTTTGGGTGATTAATTTCAGCAAGACTATTAGAAATATAAAAAGGAAATAGCTAATTTTATATATATATATATATATATATATATATATATATATATATATATATATTATTACCTTGTAGGCAAAATAAGAGTAAAAATGAGTTTCTAATCTTACTAATCATTTGTTAGAATCTTACTCATCAGCTCACTTAAAACATGTAAATGTTTGATTCCAAGTTATGTCGCTGTGAATCTTTGATGCCCAAAGTCACTGCTAAAGAAAATATATTATTTTTTATTATTATGATAATGACACAGATGCTAAAGTGCATGTTAAATAAAAACAGACTCCACAGCTTTGCATTTATATGACATTTCTTTATTTGCAATATCTCCAGTTTTACACATTTTCTAATTAAATGACCAAAACTGTCCACCTGAAATGTTTATGCTCAAATAACTCCTATCAGGATGCAAAATGATTGCACCAGCATGGCTATTTGAAGAGATGGCTAACTCTTTAGTTTAATCATACACAACGCCTAGCTGATCAATCCATTCAACCTGAGGCATTTCACAATATCATTTGTGTTGTGATACAATCTGAAACTACATTTTCAATCTCTAAACTTACTCAACCTTAATAAAAACATCAGTCAAATGTATCTCATTGAACAACGTAACAGTTTCAGAACAAACAGGAACTCAGGATAGATTAAAGATAAGGCAAAGATTACAAATAAATCTTCTTAGTCATTTGACAGTTGCCAAAGTGCAGACAGGAGGTGTTTCTTTTAGTAAGACAAAACATTCTGACTGTCCAAATCATCTGGTCTTGAATATCCAATATGAAGCAGCTCCATGTGTATTCCTGCTAAGCTCTTTGTCCATAAAATGTACACAAATATTAGATGTGAAAGCTTAATTAAAAGGAAAATGGGTATTCAGAGCTAGTGACACACTGAAGTTTAAAACAGTCTTACTTTAAAATTGAATACAACTTCTGAACCATCAAACCTTCTACATGAAGTAGAGCAATCTGTCTACATACATGTATGCAATTAGCATTAGTGACATCAGGGATAAAAAAAAACAAAAAAACACTGTTGACTAGTTCCCCTCCTTAAATCACCAGCTTAATGTGGTGGGACAAGTTTGTGATTCTCAAATAGGAAGGAATGGTAGATTTTTACCGACTCAATCCCGGGACTGTAAATAAATATCTATGCCAAATTTTCAAATATCGAATGCAGGACTAGTAGCCATGCTGTCAACAGATTCCCCTCAATGAGGTTTTTGAGCTTCTCAGAAGGGTAACTCCTGATGGCTGCAGTAGGAAGAGCTGAAAACAGATGCGTTCCAGTAAAATACCACAGAAGTTTTTTGTTTAAGAAAAAATAAAGAAAATATAAGAAAAGCAAGGTTACAGATAATTCAGTAAATCTCTGCATTCAGTTTCTGATAACTGTAATACCCAACTTCTACTGTAGTTAAACTTTCTAATCTACAGCAATTATCTCACATTTTCATCAATTTAATCTTGTGAATGTCTTTCTGATCAAACTCTTTCACTGTGTAGCATTTGAAATATAAGTGCTATGCAAAAAAAATGTAAGTAGCATCATATGTGGAACTGTTTTAGTTTTCCGTGTTTATACAACTGGTGCAACACACTGCTGCACATAACAAGCAACTCAAAAGCCTTACTTTTAAAGACATTCGTTGTCTCTTGACAAGGCAGTATCCTGATCATTTTATTTTAATAGGATGAAAAAAAGAGTCAATGTTTCAAAGGAACTAAAAAGATCCAAAGTCATCTTAATAAATTACATTCTTCATAAAATATAACAGAGTACATTTTAAGTGTCCTAAACTAAGAAATACTACTGTGTACTTATTTCAGTATATTCTAATCAAGTCTAAAATTACTGAAGGGGGAAATAAAGACCAAATAAAGGATTTTCAAAACGTAGGGTGTATTCACAACACTAAAGTCCTTTGGTCTGCTTGTTTGGTCTAGACCAAAATCGTATGTGTTTTTTTATTTTTTATTTTATTTTAATTGGTGTGGTTTGCTTTCAAATTATGCTTTTTGCAAGTGAACTATAACTTCTAACAAAGCAACATGTGTGACGGTCGTTGCTTCCATTGGACTGAAGGACGAAAGTGAGAAAGAAAGAGCAGATCCGAAAAATGAAAAACTAGTGTGAAAGTCCTGCGCGTTGAATCTCTTTTCTGCACATTTGCGCTGTTATTACAGCTGCAAAATAATTTTTAGTGTCAAGAGCAGTTCATTCAACACAGGCTTCGCAATGTTCTAACTTTGGAACTGTGTCGTAGAATAAATGAACAGCAGAATAAATGAACAGCGGCAGCAACGTTGCTAAGCAACTGACCGGTATGATTTTAGAATTTGTTTAGTCCAAAGAGATTTCTGTAGTCGGGTGAAATCGAGGTCGGTTTGTATTCTTATTTTAAGCAAACCACAGTAGAGTAAGAGTCTGTCTGGAGGCGGAACAAAACCGCCTCAAAAAGGGGGTCTGGTGGCTTGGTCCAGACCATGGTTCACTTAGGGGAAACAAACTCTGGTCTTTTTAAAGCCGACTACATGTGTTAGGTGTGAATACGCCCTTAGGAAATAGAAGTACACCAGATAAGTTATTCTTCTTAAAAACACAATAGTCAGACTGGCTGCTGTGATGGTTTAACCACACAAACACATTTCACCAAAACAATTTTTTACCTCTGAAATTCTATCATACCATAAAATATTCTTAGCTCATTTACAACATATTTTTTTAAAAACCTAAAAAAACCTAAAAAAACAAAAAAAAAACTGGATAATAGGTCCTATCCACAGTACTGTGTTTTAACATTGGTAAGAATTTTATTCAAACTAAATCATATCAACTTTTCAAGAAAACGCACTGACTTGGCACAGCACACTACATTGGAAATCGGTCTCAAACATCAGTGGCTGAATAAGTACATTACTGAAGTGCTTTTTCACACAAAACTTTGTAAATATTTTAACATGTTGATTCAGTAGCATTACGCAACACAGTCTACATCCTCTTGGATTTAGAGGTTACATTTCAGAAACTTGGAGGTTCCAATCTGATCCATAATGTTTTCTTAACATTTCCAGAACTTTCTGGTTCCAGTACCCAGTACTAATGGGTGTTTAAATTGATGTCTAGAAGAACTAGCACTTTTGCAGAATCAGCTATATTCCTAGAGCTTACTGAGCATTCAAGTAAGCAGTGTTTATTATCCAGTAATGTGTATCTGGGTACTTTCAAAGTACTTCGTGAAACTCATAAATATGTTTTTAAAAACAAGTATTAGGTTCCACAGGGTTACAATTCACCTTGTGTTACACCTCATACTAGTAAGGTTTGGAAAGTACCCTAGAGCTTAAAAAGGTAAAGATACTTAACAAGAAAAGTATCTGGTAAAGGTTTCTGAAGGTAATCTCTGAGTTCCAGGAAAGTAAATATGGACTGTGTTGTGTACTTCTACCTACCATTGTATGTAGGCACTTGAAACATTCAAACAAAACAATTCTGAAAGTGTTCACACAACACCTTAGCAGTTGTAATCCCAGCTGGCATACCTACCATAGCCACTCTTTCTATTGTTTAAACTTTATCCTCTAAACATCTGACTCAGAGTAATAAGCTTATGAAGTTTATATTGTTAAATGTACACCACTTTTAATGTGACTACTGTGATGGCTCATGAGAAATTATTTGACATCAGATGGATTATACAGCATTTCCTCTCAGCATAGAACCTGTCTATGCAATGCAAAGGCACACCAGAAGGTGGAGCACTGATCCAGTTCTCTGGGGATCTTTCTGAGCATTTTAAAGGGATGTCCATAAGCCAGTTTTCATATTATACATTATAACATGAGAATAAAAAGCTAAATAAGTGCTTGCCACTGGTTTGTTAAATTTAAGTAAGATCTGGCACTATGGAATCATTATAAAAAAAAATTTACTTAAATAAAACATTCAAGGTAAAAACAATTCGCAATATATGACCCATCTGACATTTCTTTGACCAACCTAAATGTATTCAGCCATAAATATGTACACACTTAAATGGTTTATAAGTGAGATTTCTAGCCTTTTTGTTCAGGACAGTTCACAAGGTGTTATTACTGTATTTACACTGTGTTCTTTTCTGCTGTTTGGGACATTTCTGGCTGCATTTGTACAGAATTGCCTCTTTTAAAGAGGCGATTCCTGTACAATTCACATATGTAGACACAATACTTTAATCTTAATTTAAACTTAATCAAGATCGGTAAACGGGGGCAAAGTATTCATGAAAAGATTGAAAATGTATTTTAACATAGATTTAAAAAACGTGCACTGACGACAGAGGTTCTATAATGCAAAGTAACCCTCAAACTTGAACATATCAGTAGCAACATTATGAACATGCAGGTTGTTGTATGGTGTGCATGATGTTAGTAGAATGTTTGTAGGGAGGCTGTTCAGCACCTCGGACAGCTGCAATGTGGCAGTGACTTCTGTTTCTGATGGTTACTTGAGGATGATCTGTTTTAAAAAGAAGAATAGTTTCACACAACAGAGCCTTGAAATGTGCTTTTTTTGCAGTTCTGGACAGTTTAAATATACTTCAGCATTCAGGTGATAAAGTTTCTATCTTTCTTTTTCTCTTTTGCACAAATAACTATTGTATTCTTAATAAAAAAAAAACTATTTCAGAAATTTCTGAGCTTTAAATCAACAGATCCAGGAATTAAGGAAATCATTTATTTTCTTTTTATGTAACTAGGTTATCAAAAAGAGATTTTAAACAAATAGCACCAAATAGGTTGGGATAAATGGAAAGCAGTGAAATAGATAGCATTCTAAACTGTCACTATTCTAAAATATTTTATTATCAGCATTAAACTGTTGAAAGCTGAGGATGTTAGGAGATAAAATAAAAGCAAAATCTCCCGAAGGTTTCATGTTTCTCAGCAAAGATAAAAAGCATAGAAATCTCCTATGATTGGTTACAACCAAAAACTTTAATTTATCAGGATTTTATGTGATAAACTAACACAAAGTATCACAAAACTTAAGTAAAATTACACCCAAATACACAATCTGTTTAAAAAAATAACAAATAAAATCTGAAAAGTGCGGCTTGCACTTATATTCTGCCCCCTAGAGATGTTTGCCTGTTCTTCCTTGCAAAGCAGCATTATTTTGTGAGGCAAGGATGCATGCGAAGTATCTCTGAAAAGCAGTTTTCAAGATTTGACAAAGATTATTCATTGAATTTTGATAGAACTTTACCTAGTCTTAATAAACACAATTTGATGTAAAAATGTTGGTTCAGGTTGTGTATTTACAGTATTTCTGGCTTAACTGCCTCTCTTTAATGTGCAGTTCCAGATAGAAATTTTCACTCTGATAAAAAGAGAAAAAAAACAATAACCACATTATGCTTACAAAGAGAATGTTTACATCTTAATATAACCTGCATTATAGGTTCCTACACTGCTATTAAAGGTTTGAAAAGACAACAGTGAACAAAGCACAAAACATGCAATAAAGAATAAAGCGACACGGTTTATTGCAGGTTGAAGACTTCTTAAGAAGTGTAGTCTGCAGTAAGGGAAAGGAATGAAATACAGCCTAGCAGTTCTGCTGAAGGTCTAAAGGTATACAAAGCTGTATGGCTGTTAAGCAAGCGTGACATCCTGATGCTGATGAAGCAACTCCCCTGATTTCATCTCCCAGATGAAGCACTGATACAAAGCTCAAGGATTTACCACAGAAAGCTTTAAAAAGGAGCAAACCTGATTGGCTGGTGCTGTTGCTGCGTAGGGGACACTTGTGGCAGGAGTGGCTGCTGCAGAGACAGTAGCAGGCGTAGCACTGTACATCATGGGGACTTTTTCAGGAGGGGAACCATGGAAGCAATGAAAAGGGAGGTGAAGCGTTATGGTAACCATAGCAATGTTTCTCGTTCTCTGGCCAAGCAAATATACAATGACAGTAGCAGCAAGCCATCATTGGGTTAGCCAGCAGATGGCATGTGATCACATGGCAAAGCAAGACAGCAAGGGAGAACATAAAAGGAGCGCTAATAAGAAATGTAATTAGGAAATCTGCTCAGTAATGGACATCCCATAAGTCTATAGATATATTCAAAATTAATTAATGAATGTCAGGGATACTGATCATATTTCCTAATATTTCCCAGAGGTGCATGGAAAAGTCTACAGACAAAATCTGTCAAAGTGATAACATTTTAACATTAACTACGGTATTAGGAACAAAAAAGGAAATTTTATACCTAGGATGAGAAAAATGTTACATATGTAGATAAACAAAGACATTTTAAAGTTCAGGTATTCTGGAGCTGGAAAAAAGTTTTAATCATATTCATTTTTAAACTATGGAATTTAAGACATTTTTTGAAGAAGACGAAGAAGTAACATACCATAGTTGTTAGCAGGAGTCATGCAAAAGACAGAACCTGTGTGATTACAAAACAAGAAGAACAAATTTAGCTTATTCTGACCATTCTGTTTGAATCCAATTACATCATTCAGGAATGTTTGCATCAGTTGTTTTTCAGATGTCTAGTTCAGGCATTATTTCATATTACTCTGGTTTCCATTGTGGTACCAAGAGCCGCCCATAGGAAGGATAACATGACACAAACAAACATAAACACAGTCAGTGTTTAGGTGCTGCATATTTATTCATTCATCTGAACCAACTAGATCCCTGCTTTTTAGCTTCAGCTCTAAAATTTCTCTGCTGCAAACTCAGAATGCCTAATATGCTAGTGTTAGCTGGAAAAGCACACAACAGTCATTCTGACTGATGAAGTCCGCTTCTTTAACAGCAGGGAAATAATTGGCCTTTCTGTATTGCTTAAGGTAATTTAAAAAGACAAAAATCTTCAAATTTCTTTGCAACTAACAGATAAAAGCTAATAGGTTACTGTTAACCATGTCAGAAAAAACTGCATTTAGATAGCAATTCTTGATTAGACTATGGCAGATTCTTCCCATAGTTTTGTTTTTTTAAACTGCTCCAAGGTATTTTTATACCAAACCCACACAGTCATATTCTATGTCTAGTTTTGAAATGATCAGAAGACAGGGCTGGGTTTAATTGCGCTTTTAATGTGCGCTAAACTGTGTGACTTTGGGGATTAACCCTAGTAGAACATAAACTCCTTATATGATTTCCTGATGTGATAAATGTTTATTACCTTCCAGATGGAGATGCTGCACCTTTTGTTAAGATGCCACTATTAATGCTATTTCTCTTTAGCGTTGCACTTTCATGCACTAAACATAACTGATTCAGAATAAAACATCAAATGCTACACAACACTGGAGTGTGTACAATAGTTTGGAAATCAGTGGATTTGATAAAATGCAGTTTTCTGCTACGAATTTCAAGTATTTGTGGATACATGTAGTTACTTACTGTTAATGAAAATGTAAATGTTCATGTCTTGAATTTTAAACTGATATTTCAACCTATTTGTAATGATCTTATATATCTGATGTCTGACAAATTTGGGGAATATCTTTTGGACTTTATCGAATAAAGAGGGATCATTTATTTGTTAATGTAGGCCTACTTTATTTTGTCATATTTCTGTCTCAAAATATGGATTTTAGTCAATGTCTACTGTTATGACCCCCCTGTTGGTCTAGGGGAGTGGCACTACAGAGACACTACATTTCTTCGCACACTATTTTCTCCATAATATAAACATGGCAAAGTGAATTTTAAAGTAATTCTGTACTAAAGTTGCACTTGGGTCTTTATTCTACTAAGTGCAATAACAACTACTTATTTGAAATAACTCTTTTACTTGGAACACTGTCTTTTGTAGTAAATTAAGTCTTGTCACTGTGGTTACATGTAGTTTCTTTAAGGTGACAAATAAGAAATTTATGATTAATACCTGATCTGCAGATGTATTGTCAGGTTGGAAAAACACAATAAGGGCTTTTGACATTATAGGAAACACTTAAACCAGGAAAGTAATCAGTTAGTCCTTAAAATCTTGAATTCATTGCACTGGGATTGTATATGACAACACATGATTGAAACATGTAAGAAACTAAACTATATATGCTTTTCTAAACTGATTCATAAAGAATAAAAATGAAAAAATTTAGCATATAATCCAGTTCAATATCACTTGTAAAGCATAAAAATACAATCAGTCTGATATGATTTCATCAAATTTCATAGTTATCTAATAAAAAAAGACAAGGTTTTTGTTTAGAAAATTTAGCATAAGGGCTTTGAAGGTGTCTTAGATGAACCAGAGTCAACAAACATCTTATAGAAAACAAAGAAAAACTCTGAACAGATTAAACTCTGGAGACCGTTGCTTGAAACATCTAAAAAGACCTCCATTTAGTATATTACACAAAAAATAAAGAAAAAAAAAACTTGGAATGACTGCAACTTCCTCATCCTCATCTGAGTTTCAGGATGTGCATTAATGCCATGGTAAAAAAAACTGATGGAGCCAATATATTAAGAGTAGAAATTAGCAAAGGTGGTTAGTAACAAGTCACATTTCTAATTTTTATGTGGAAAAAAAATGTGGTAAAAATATTTTTCTTCCACATAAATTTGTTATTTCATACTCATGCATTTATTTGTATTCCATAGTAAACGCAATTGATTCTTGCAAATACCAGAACTTGTACATAAAGTCTGTCTGTCTGCATCATTTCTAAACATTAAATCAGATGCTACTATCCAATAATTACTTAACATCTGCAGAGGATGAATTTCTTTCAGTATTGTAATGTAATTGCTGTCCACTAGAGGGATGATGTTTATGCTTAAGAGCCTCACTGGTAGAAGTAATGAAAGAGCGGACGGATGCTAGTGCTGAAACATGAATCGATCTAGAGTCCGGTGCTGAATTATCAACACAGTTTAATGGAAAGAAGGATGCTGAATACCCTCTCTGAAGTTCTGTTATTATATATTAAAACTCTATTAACTCAAGAAGTTTAAAGGCACTGCTAGCAGCGCAAAGTATTAACCAGCACCAATTGCTGGATTGAATCAAAACAGACAGCAGTTAGCATCCGCTTCATTGAAATGAGGTGGCAAATAGTCTGACAGCATGTCAGATTAACATATCCTGTCTGTTAATGATATCTTTGCATGTCTATAAGGGGGAAGTTATAAGTGTTAAAAAATTTATTTTTCTCATATTTATTTAGTATCAGACGTTCCTGTTTTGTTATATTTTCTCAACATTTTTAGTTCATTCAGTCAGTTTTTAAAATATAATTATGTACTGCTTTTTAAAATTCAGCATATTGTAAAAAATATATATCTAGATTCTTAAGTTAATGGAAAGATTGTCTTATACAAGACAATCTTACAAAACATCTGTTTTAATAGATTACAGATGTTTAAAAAAAAAAAATCAATCAATTGATTGTTGGTTGATCGATAAGATCAGCTAATTTTAGATTAATTCATGAATCTATAACATGTATCCTCAGTTTCATAATATTTCAAGTGCCATGTATTTATGCTCTGAAAGTAAATAATGTATTTTACTAATTAAATAGACTTTGAATGCCATCGAATCCCCACACCTTGTACTGGTTTTAGTTTAGAGTCAGTGCCAAAATTATCCTTGCAAACATTTATAAGAAAGTGACTTAATCAGATAAGATATGGCAATATGTTAGGAAACCAGCACTACACATCACAATGAACACACTTATATCTGTGTAAAACATGCTAGAGTCAGAATCAAACTTTCCCATCCAAACCAAATAAGGGCATCATCTTATTTAGCGAGGGTGGGAAAAAGACAAACATGAAACTGAGGTGAAAGTTAAATTTCAAGCTGCAGCACCACAATGGTTTAGAATAGATAGTACGTTCATATGCTGTTCCATCCAATGTCCAGAGTATCTATCCGTAGAAAAATTTTTGTTTTTGAGGAGAAATCAAAATAATACAATTTAACCTTTATGGTTGCAATGTAAATATAAGTTGTATTAATGGCTCTGTGGAAAAGCTCACCAGTGGGATAAAATCCTGCTGCAGCTTGCTGTAGCTGTGTATTGGCCAAAGCCTGCTGGTAGTGCAATAAACTGGGTGAGAGGAGAGAGCTGGCCCAGCTGCTCTTCTCAAGGGCTGGTCTCTTTGGTAGGTGCTGCAGGACGCTGGGTGGAAAGCCCTGAAAAGTGACAGAAAGAGGCATGACAGCTACTTCATTCTCACTTCTCCAAGGTCCTGTTCTTAATTTGTTAAAAATCTTTTTTTAAATATACATATAAATAAATATAGTACTAAAAGAAACATTCATATAAAAACAACCACAGTTGAATCATTCCGGTAAAATTGATGATAAAACATAACGTTTTGAACAAATTTGGTTATTTAAATGTACACTAATAGTGGATGTTTGCAGGTGAGAGGCTACATGAAGAAGCTGTCAATTACAAATGGCAGAATAAAATAAAAAAAATTGTTTCTTTTTTTTTTGTTTTGTTTATGACAACAGCAACATGCAAAGCAAAAGGTGAAAAGTACCAGGTCTACAGCTGCCTCGAGGGGTCGCTTCATTGCTTTGGCGGTCGACTGAGTCTTTTAATAGCAGGCAGCGAGCACATGATGGCAGTGGGCCAATGGGGGTTCAAGAGCATTAACATACAGGTAACAGCAAGAAGAGGTGCATCATGGAGAACAGCATTGTGGTGAGAGGAGGGGGAGGGAGGGGAGGGGGACAAAAACAAAATAATCTGAATGCAGTATACCACATAAACATTCATGCACAGTAACAAAATGTATTATAGGGTGATTAAATGATTAAAAACAAGCTGTAAGTCTGAATTTTGTTAATAAATAGATTAGACAAGATTTACAGTGATTTTTGTCTAATATACGTATAAACACATATACCCTCAAAATGCACAACTATATACAGTTTATATTACCTAAGAGAAGCTCAGATAAGATTAAGAGAATGAAAATACAGTAAAATTAGTGGAGCTTCGCATAATAACAGAATTTTAGACTCAACACGCCAAACGAATTGGATAGTCTGAGAAAGGGATATAGATGAAAAACACAGCAGGCATTGAAAATGTTCGCTGTTAAATGAAAGATGATTTGGTTTTATGAGAGCCAGCCCAAAGACGTGCCACAAATCAGCAGATGAAACATGCGCTCGGCATCATAAAACACAGTGGAGCTCCATTTACTGCGTTTACTGCAAAGCTTGGGGTGGAATGATGGATACCTCTCTGACATATATGAAAATCTACACCTGCTTTTTAATGTAAAAAAAGAAAAAGAAATATACCGTACACATGTAACCAGAGAAGATAATATACATGAGAGGTGATGTAAATGGTCAAAGTACATTTTTAATCATGGTACCAATTCTTTAAATCTACAGCTAAATTTAGATTGTTCATCCACAGAATCGAAATAAGATCTACAAATATTTCAAATTTGACTGCCAATATTTTGCTATGTAAAAATCCTTATAAAGTATAAAATGTGGGAAAAATAGTAAATTCCTTGATAGTTGCTTTACTGGAGCTTATGGCAGATGTGAATTGAAGAAGAGAGAATACTGATATTTAACCCAAAACATGTTGAAGACTTTTTGAAACTATTTTTTTTTATTAATTATCTTCTAAGAAATTGTTTAGTAATTTTTCAGATGAAGGGAACATTTTGATAGGTTTACATCAAAACAACCTTGCTCTTTAGAAGGAGCACATTCCTTTTTAAAGTTGTAGGAAAGCGGCTGTTCCAACGATTGCATTTCCGAATTCTCCAGCGTGGTGCCCGATTTTACAGGAGTGAATAAAGTGAATGTGGCGGAAGGTTCGCAAGCTTTTGGTTGTGGGCGGTGTCTTGGAAGCATCTTTCTAACCAGTTAGCAACTTAGCGCTAGTAGGTTCCCAATGGGAAATTACATTGGGACCAAGTTAGCAACGACACTGTCAAGGGGTAGAAGGCTTACAGCCGAACATGTTTGAGCCCTTGCCTCGCAACGCTGCCTGTTCTGTTAGCTCTATGCCTGCCGAAGACACAGACGTCCATCCCTGTGAACACTGGGACGGAACTCAATGGTAAAGTAAATTATTCTTATTTCTTATTTCAACGGTTGCGTATATTAGCTGCGACGTATGAATCAAGATGCTATGACCGAAAACATTTGATTGACAGCTGACGTATAATTAACTGGCCTGCTAACGAAAAAACCCCCACAAATTTTAAGACAGGACTTTTTTTTTAAAAATAGAAATGTTCTAACATTTGGGACAACATGGTCTGATAAAGAGTACATTTATATATATATGTTTAAGCCAGAATGATTTGAAATTCAAATATGACTTCCCCACGACTTTAAAATCTACTGTATACTACATGGCTGCACTGGCTAATTGCAAAGCAGAAATAAGCAGTGCTCCAAGTTTAGCATTGCGATAGGAAACACAGTAGCTGTTATTATATCCAGTCATGGTAACATTCTATCCTCTGCAGCCATAGTGATGCTTCTTTAGAACTAGGAAACCTTGCACTCTAAATCTGTATACCCTAAAGTAAACAGCAAAGACTATTTTTTTTGTGACAGAAACATCAATTTCTCCATTAGAAGGTTTAGGAACTTTCTATCTAGATGTTTCTTTAGCTTATGGAGTCCTACGTAAGAAATAAATACATTCTAATTGCTTATTTGAATGGAAAAAGATGATATTCATGAAGAAATCCTGACAGTGTGAAAAGAAAGGACTGGGATGCCACCTTTTCTAACATTTGTAAATATACAGGTAGCTACCTCAAACAATGATTTCATTCAAAATACCTAAGTTATTGTACAATCTAAGCTTATCGATAGCTGGTCCAGTCATTTAAAATGTATTTTATGATATTTTTTGGTTATTTTTTCTCATTATACATCTGATATGTTAAAAAGCAAAAACTTCCCCATCACTGTAAATCAACCTAACAGGTTCCCTAAAACATGAAGAATTTTATATGTAAATATCAGCTGTGATTTATTTTAAACTTATTTCACTGGTTCTGCTGTTTTGTTTAAATTATTTTGCAGAACACTTGAAGATGTTTACAATGATGCATTACGTAATGGGCATGTTTTATGACATGCCAACAACCCGATAAGCTCAAAAGAAAAGAGACTTTAAATTCAAATGATCTGAACATTAACTACAAGGCTCCACAGCCTCAGACACAGTGAATGCTCTCACAGTGTTGAAGAGACAGATGATCTGAAGTAAGTTAGATTGAGAAGGATAAAGCTCTGTCTTACCATGGCTGCAGCTGTGGCCTGGGCTCCTGCCCCTGTCTGACTGACTTGTTGTTGACTGGATTTGATTTTGGCCTGCAAGTGTGCAGGCGGGTGAAAATACTTGCACTTCTCTCTGGAGCAGCGGCTCTTGATGTAGTCCATGCAAACAGTGACTGTGTTGTCGGTGGTGTCAATCATCGGGCTGTCAATGGGATGAGCGAAGCGGCAATCTGTCTCCCCTCTGGAGCAGTTACCTCGCTGAAACTCCCGGCACACCTGAAGAAATAAAAAACAAGATAACCAAAGGAGTTTATCTGTAGCCTATTATGAGCACTGGAATTTTTTTTTTATATAAAAAACACTCTTCCTTCATCTTCAGTACCTCTAATTTATCTGCACGCTGCAGCTTCTGAGATGGCGAGGAAGAAGATGAAGAAGAGGAAGAGGAGGTACATTGGACCGTGACAGCTGAGCTGCCAGGAACAAGAACCTGGGTGCTGGAGAGGATGTCTGAGGGGATGAGACTCATTCCATGGTTCAAAGGGGTAATGTAAGACCCATAACCCAGACTGGTGTTAGTGCCAAGCCCCTTTAGAACAGAAGATGTTAACAATGAGGAGAGAGAACCTGTGTTACATTCATAGATAAAAATAAAAAGAAGAAGAAAGTTGCAAAATCATTCCAAGGATCTCACCACAGGCTGCATACTCGGTCCAGGGATCATCAGCTGCATCTGCTGGGCAAGAACAGCAGCAGCCGTCTTCTGATGGATTAGGTTGTTGCGTCCATTTATCTCTAACTGGGTTTTCAGGTGAGTAGGAGGATGGAGATACTTGCAGTTTTCTCTTGAGCATCTGCCCTGAATTGGGAGAAAGCAAAAAGCACAGAAACGTTCACAGCTTTCCTTTTATGTTTAGCTTATCATGAACATTACCATTCAAAAAGCATGCAATATATTGAAAATAAACAGATATAAAAAGAACAGCTATGATTCTTTTAGGAAGTAAAAGAAAAAAATCTGTTTTTAATCTTATCCGTTTAATTAAGCTTTAACAGAAAATATGTCCGGTAACAGGCTTAAATAGAAAACTCCTTAATACTCTTCTTACTCTCTTAAAAATCCATAACTTTTGATCTAGGTACTGATATATTTGAAAAGGTTTGAAAATCCAAAGTGCTACACAAAGTGAGAATAAACATTAAGACATAATTAAAACATAAAATGAATAAACCTAACAAAGCTTTTAACATCTGTGAAAAGGTGGCAGCAGACAATCGAATGCACCACAAATAGATAAATGTATAGCAAACACAAGATTGATTAAAAACTCCCTAAAAGACAAAACAATGAAAGACAATACAAAAGAAAAATTATGGAAATTAAAGAACAAAATACAGAAGCAAAAAAATCATAAATGCTGCAAAAAACAGGAACTACAGAAATTAACAAATATAGCTGTAAACTGGCTCTACAAAACAGAAATCTACAAGACTACTAGTGGGAGTCACCAAACAAGCCATGTCCTTTTTTAAACCTGTAGCAGATTTTGTGGAGCAAGTTTGCAGCTTTTTTTAAATTCAATATTAATTCTGGTACTTGCAGAATTTTCCTTTTGTTTCGGTTTATTTTCCTCAATGCAACATTTTTGATTTGTAGAGTTTTTCAGTTGTAATTTTTTTTTCTTTTGCTATCTGTGTTTGGTGGAGTTTGCATCCTTTCTCTGAATTGAGGCACATTGTTATGCCACACTTTTCAGATGGGAATTAATTTGTTTTGAATTTAACAAAGTGTGAAACAGTTGAAGTTGCTTTGAATGGCCCTAGAACCAATGCACCTTCAGGCACCTACATGCAAATTACAAACACTGGCATGTTTAGTTTTCTTTTCCAGTAAAATATTGCAAGCGTAAGCTTGTAAAACCTCAGGCTACCACAACCAAGCCTTTCTAAGTTGTTAGTTTTTTCTATATTAAATCAGAAATCACCTCTGTTCAGGTTTGCAAGTTTTCAGCAGCTCTTGTTAAATGTTGAGCAAGGAAACAGGAAAGGTTTGTGCTTCAACAAATCTGACTCACTTCAGGGAAAGTCATGGGATACGAATGAGACAAATACCGAAGACTGTGCACATTCCGCTTGAAAAGCAAGTCAGTTCTGTTGCTTGGATCTTATTTTTTAAAACCGGAATTCAACATTTCCTTCAGCCATATATGAAGAGAATTAAGCATTAAGAAGGATATAGAGAAAAAATATCCTCCTAGAGAGTAAAGATTGGTTATTCATTAAACATTAGGGTGAATTTATATCTCCAATCTTCCGTCATACTCTAACTGTATTTTGGGTCTTAGATGCAGTAATGAAAACATTCCTTCTCACGATGTAGCTCAGTGAGTCTGAGTCAACCATAATGTAATCTTCACGGCTCAAACTTTGGAAATAAAAACATTCTTTCAACATTAGCACAGCAGGCAGAACACCTCACTGCCTAGAATAAGTCTTGGATGTGTGTTAAATATCGCATTCTTAAAAAATATGTTTAGAGAAAGCTCTCGTTAAATGTCCAACTGTTATGGTTGCTGTAATGGAGAATATCCAACTAATGAAATCAATCTTGCATTAATTTGAGGGGATTTATTTATCAGATAGATAAATAAATAGTATTCCAAGCATTAACTTTACTGGTTACTGGTGATTTAGTGGACTCTCCTCCACTTAAAAAACTGATAAAATCTTAAGCTGATCAAGAACTACAAAAAAAATACCAAAAATCTATTTCTAAATAGAGAGAAAAATCAACATGACAAAAAAAGCTAATAAAAAAAGGAAACTATGTAATTACATTTAAATATTTCTTTCTAATGTTTTAGAAAGTATTCCAGGGTGCCTTTTTTAGAGGAAGCAGGGAGGGAACTATTCTTAGTGTTAATGCTTTTTGACCCATGACCACAAGGGCATATAGGAGCACTTCATAAAAGTAGAAAGAAGAGATCAGGGAATGACTGAACATGAGAGTAATCCCAGGAGCAAAGCTGCATGGGGATGTGAGATTGAATGTGTTAGAGTGGATTAAGGCAGAGTCGGTCCCGTACAGGCCAACGGAGCAAGCAGGAGGATAAACTGGCTCTAATCCAATTGGCAGAAATACTTTTTTTTTCTTTTTAAATCTAACTAAATCTTATAACATATGCCAGGTGTTTTGGCTTATTTACATATTATTTTATTGACTGGTATTTTGAATGACATTTTCCTTAAAGGCGTTAAGACAGGAGTTTTGCTTTGAAGTATGGTAAGTGTCTGGACGTGAGGGCATCTTAATCCGCTGTGGGACTTGGAGAAATCTTCATTAGGGAAAATAAACACTGAAAATGGACAGGATTAGTTCTGTTGTGTTAAAACTTTAAAGGGGAGATAAGAATGATTTAACTTATCAAATGTCATTTGGTTGATCATTGCAAAGTAAACTAAGAAAGCTGCAGCACACTTTGCATTTTTTACCATTAGCAGTTCAATGCCTTGAACATGGGTGAGTCTCCAGGGATAAATTTCAAGTATAATATTGTTGGGATGACACTAATTGGTTGAAGAAACGGCTCTTTGTTTTGTTTGGGTATTTTTTGCCAAATGCACTCAGAAATATATTCAAACTATTTTTTGTGCTTTGACTATATTTCCAGTGTGAGATTAAAATTCTACAATTAAAAAATATATATTTCTAAAAGTTTATAAAATAAATGTAAGCAGTAGTGCAAATAAATATGTAGGTAACATCTAATAGCTGTTATGGAAAGCCTGTAGGTTATATTGTACCTAATGTAATGAACAAACTAATTGGTCCCGGTCTACCAAAAAAATCATTCAATGAATATGATCATTTTATTTTACACAACTTTTTAAACCAAAATACCTGAAATCCTATATTACCTTTGGTCAAATAATCTAACATAACAGCATTTAGAAGTCACATACAGTGAGAAAACAATATGCCAATTTAGTTCTTTGTCCATTTTAATACAATAGGTACTGGTGCTGAAACTCATTTTAGTGAACTTGTATAGTTAAGGGATATTTTGTTTCGTAAACATATGAAAGAATCAGTAATAAATCTTACCTTCAGTGAGTCAAAGCACGCAATGACTCTCCCGTTTTCAACCTGGCAGCTCTTGGGTGGATGTGCAAATTTGCATTCCTCATCACTGCGTGAACAGTTGCCGCGCTGAAACTGACGACAAACTTCCAACGTCAGCCATTTGGTGTCTCTTACTGAAGACATATTGAGTGCCATGTCCAAAATGCGTTCACAACACAGTAAGTGTTAAAATTCTTATGGTTAAAAAAAAATTAAAAGAATTTGAAAGCTAGAGTTTAATGAAACATATAGGAGAAAATGCAGCATTGTCCTTTAACCAAAAGAAGCAGGTAAAGTTATTTCAGGTAGACATTCCTAGGTCATATTTCTGTCTGCTTCTTCTTCTTATGGCTAAGGATCCACTATCTTGTTGGTGCTTAATGTGTGCAAACTAGCACCAAAAACTTTGCAGTCGAGGTATCGTATATTCTTGAATTTGTCTTTAAAAAAAGAGCATAGGCCAGCTATGACTTTGCACCAACTTCAGGGTGGAGCTATCTTCTCAAAGGCACTTCTATTGCAGACCTGTAAGGAAGAAAAACATCATTAAAACTAAAATTCCTTCCAGCTAAAATGAAACATGTTGTTTACCACAGTAAACATGTTATTCTGGGTTATAAAAAAAAAAAAAAATTCAAACGTTTGAATTTGGTATTTTTGTTTCTTTTACATCAACAAAAAGTGAAATCCTTTGCAATTTTGTTTTCCTTACACACTACATGAATGCTACATTGCCAAGAGACAGACATAGGGCCAAAGACATGAAAAACAATTAATTAGGCTATGAACTTTTTTAGTCCCATACAGATTTCCTGTTTTTGTCTTTTTGTCTCATATAATCAAACCAGTTTAAATATAGCACATAAGTAACCTGAGTAAAGACCAAAAAGATGAACTCCCTTCTATGTTTTTGATCATTATGTGTTGCAAAAATCAAAAACTGATGACGACTGTAGATGTTCTTCCTTTAGATGTTTCGCTCCATAACTTCTCAGCTCTATAAGTTTCAAGTTTTTGTCTGGCACATTAAGGATCAAAGCACATCAAAACCATCACACTGACACCACCGTGTTTGACTGTCTGTTTGTTAATTTTTGTTTTTTGTAAATGCTATGCTGGATTCTTAAACTGCTGCATTGGGATGCATACCTTCCAAAAAGTTTGTCTCATGTACCCACAGAATATTTTCACCAAAGTCTTGCTGATCATGAAAGATGTTTAACACCAAATGTGAGACATACCTTTATGTCCCTTATTGATCAGCGGTGGTGAAAAATTTAACGTTCTTGTTCAATCTCTTTCAAACTGTTGAGTAATGAACAGAGAAGATAACTGAGGAAAGTAAGGCCAACGGTGCTTTAAGGGCTCATTATGCTTGACGCACCGACATTCTGTGGGGAAAATGAGCTGTATTGAAATTCTGCACGCACGGAGGGCCATGGAAGAGCGGACGTCCTGGATGCATCAAGCATAAACCAAACTCCGGTTAATATCCTCGTTGAGTTCTTGTTTTGTTCTTGGAAACATTTTGGTAGTATGGCTAACAATGAACAGTGATAATGTTCACTACCATTCCCTATTTTTTCTATTTGTGGCTAATGACTCTCAATGTGGTTTACTGAAGTGCTAAAGCCAATTTTATTGATTTTCTTAAGATCAAGGTATAATTAAAACTTTTTTCTCAAATATATTCATAAAAAGGTTTTTCTGTTATACAAAAAACAAAACAAAACATACAGTTCCAGATAAAAGGTTGTATATAGATTTCTACTTGCAAACATCGGCTGCATCTCAACATCCCACCCATCCGCCTCCCTAAGAATTAGACGTATGGTTATAGTATGGTTATCGCATGGTTATCGTATGGTTATTACATGGGTATCTATAACCAGATAACCATAGAAGATGCTAGGGATCTCAGTCAGTCTTTTGTCAGGATTCCAGCCTCGGACAGACGGTCAAACAGAGAGGGACAACCAAGAGGGGGAGACCAAGCTACGGGTGCTATGTGAGTCAGATCCGACCAAATGATCCAGCCAACTGCCATGGATTGAATATGCTGTGAATTCTGCTCCTTCTACAACTACTGGTCTCTCTTGGTTTTATATTGTTTTTGGTTTTAGCCACCGGTGTTCACCATTGAGGAAAAAATGAGAAGTTTCTATCAGCCCAATTGTCCGATTTGAGGTACCAGCGAGCCAGGCCCGATGAACAGAGAGCCATCTCCTGCCTGTCCTCTGACCACCAACACATCAGCACCTAGGACTCTCTGGGCGGCACCCACTGTGTTGCTTTGGCAGCCAACCGGGTGGAACTAACCGCAACCTCTGGGCTCAGACTGAACTATAAGAGCAGGTTACTGACCCACACGTTTGTTATCATCCACTTCCAGAAAGACGTGGTCACTAACCTGTTGTCTCCTCTCTGCAAAGGTTCCTGCCTTAGACGCTGACACTGCTTACTTTGTTTTAGTTTCCAATAAACGTTTTTTGAGAAATCTGTTTGTCCGCCTCAAATACTGGATCCTACTGTTCTTACCCTTAACACTAAACCCATAAAAAGTCTAAAACCCTATTAAAAGCAGGAATCTCCAAATAGTATTAAACTTTTAACACCTAACAGCTGTACAGTAACATGTTTCTGTATCCTCAAAGCATAGATAACTCACTTTGACAAACTATACCAAAATCCCTCCCCTTGAAGAAATGTTTACAGCTTTAATTAAAGAAAACCAATTTACCACCAGTAAGATTGGTCCTCTTTGATCTTATTCCCATTACAGAATGCAAGACTGAATATCTCACTTAGGCCGAGTTATTCTGTTGCTTTTTAGAGCTTACAAATTGGAGAACATTTAATCTATCTTGTAGTGTAAAAGGAAAGTAACCCGGTTAACTTAAGGATAAGGCAGCTTTCTTTAAGCCACACTTCCTCAACAAATATTAGCTTGTTGTGTGACATCCAGAGAGCCTCTGCTCTTTATCTACTAGACCATATAGCTTAGCTGGGGCAGGAGAGTCAATCAATCAATACTAATATTGGAACATTTCCAAGCTCAAATCTATAGTGAGGGTGCAATTGTACAAAACTTTCAACACTCCATCATTTAACTTCTGCAATACCTGTGATGTACTTTTCATTGTACAACAAAGCTTACCGGTATATGCAAATACTTTGCTTTTCCAGATCTGGTGAAAATATGGCATCACAAAGACAGAATCCAAACCCACTACTACATATGCAGAATACAGTGCTAGTAACAAAGAACATTCACACCCATTGCTGGAAGGCAAACAAATTAACAAACAAAACAGTCAAAACAGTAAAGTAGACCTTTGACAAAAGAGGTGAAGGATCATAGTAGTTAATTCACTCATGAGTAGTTAATTCACTCCCCTAAGCTAAAACACCGTGCTCAGACTAGTAAACTGACCTCTGATGTTCTTCCTCCTTCTCTTTAGCAGCCGTCCGTGTAAAACCAAAGCATACAACAGCAAATTCCTTTAGGCGCAAGTCAGGAAACGGAGCAAGAGAAACTTCCTCTGCCTCTTCATGCAGCTCTAAACTAGTTTTTTTTTTTTTTTTAAGCTGAAAATGAAAGCTAGATTAACATTTTGAGCTGCTTGGTTTTTAGAATCATAACCGTAAAACACCCACCCTCTCCTTCCTGACCAACCGATTCAGAGACCAGAAACTGGATATTTTCCAAGCAGCCAAAACAAACTGTCTGCCAGGCTCTGACTAAAATATTTCCAGCCACCCCCTTCCTGTCTCTGTGCTGGCCTCTGGAAAGACCCTCCCAGTCTGGAAACATCCAATAGGAGGGTGGCAGCAGATCCACAACTGGAAAACTTCCTGCTGACCAGCCTATCCTTAGTACCACTGCACAGAGATGATTATGTTCAATATTTACTTATTAAAACCACAAACACAAGCTGTATCCATGTTTTCAATATGCTAACAAAGCTAGTTACTCAGACATTTGTAAAGCTGTCTTTAAACAACAACAAAAAAAGTAAACTTTACATAAACTCTTCCAAAAAACTTTCTATTTCTACTAAAAATATTTTTAATCATATTTAAATACTTTGGCTCATTATCATGCAAATTGTTTCCACAAAAAAAACAGTCAATCCTCTTTTGCATGTCTAACATTTCAAGTAAGGCTGAAATATTAATCGGATTAAACATGATTAAGCAATTATTGAAATAATCGTCAACTAATTTAGTAACCATTTAATAGTTAACTGGAGTTTAGAGGCTCTTAAATTTGCATTTAGCTGACAGAGCAACCCACCTAGATCAGTGATATACCAAAATTGTAAATAAAAAAAAAAAAAAAAAAATCATTTTCATCTGTAAATATGCTCCATCCAGCATACCGGTAAGTGCAATAGTGGTTTTCTCAAGTGGAAAAGCTTTATTTTCCCTTGGTTTATTTAAGCAAAAACCTTTTGCTATCCAATTATTAATTAAAAAAAAGGACAGATCAATGAATTTGCAAAATAATCGTTAGTTGCAGCCCTACTTTAAACTAAAGACCAATGCATGCATGTATGAGGTGTTCAGACCAGACAAATCCCAACAATTTATCAGATGCTGCACTTTAAATGAGCAAATTAACATAAAATAAAAGTTAAGATAAAGACAGAAAATGTAACAAAACTAAAACTCAAGCTTTAAAGTTAAATCAACTGTTTTCTTTCCTGTACTAGTTTTCATTTTCAAATTCATATCTTTTTAGAGAAAAATTGTTAGTAAATAAACAAATAATACAATCTAGTGGTTCTGTAACAGATGTTATAGTTTTGCATGATATAAAAAAACTAAAAGGCTGGCAAGATAAACTCTAAACAAAGTATATGGTAGAAGCCAGAATGAAAGAAAATGCATCATAACAGTACGTCCTGTTTTATGCATTTAAACAAAGAAACTGACTGTACTACAACAACAAAAAAACCAAACTGAAAAATGTGCAAAAAAAAAGAAACATACAAAACACATTGACCAAAAATAGGAACATTTGGAAATGTTTAGTTTCTATTTTCTTATAGTATTTTAAGGTTTGAGTAAAGAGACAAGAACCATGAAACATCTTCAAGATTTTCTACGCTAATCTGTAAAACAACTTAAGTTTCTTGCTAAATGCACAAAAAGCTTCCATTTTTGTATAGTAGGGTGTTTTGTATTTCCAGGGGCCAAGAATTGATATGAAGTACTGAATCAGTAAGCATGTCTTACTTGTTTACAGCAAGCAAACAGGGGTGTGGCTAAGCTATGATCTGTGAGCAGAGGCTGTTGTATTAGTTACAGTCATGGGATCTGCAACTTAGAAAAAAAAAATCATGTTTTCTGTTGGTGTTTGAAGAATCTAAAGTATGGTTGGGTTTTCTTGTTATCAAACTTAGTGTGTTATTATTAATTTAAAATACAAATCCATTAAAAAACATTAATTGATTTGATGCTCAAGAACCCAAACAAAAACTCATTTTTATGACAAACGTAGAGTTAATGGCTATGTATTGACTCATATTTTTGAACAAATCAATCGATAACAGCTTTTAATGTTTTATAATTTACTAAAGGTTCTTATATCTTGCTTTTTTGGCCAAAGATCTAGGAATATATACAGTACCATGAATATTTCCTTTGGCACTAATGAGGATTCATTTGATATATTAGTTGTTTTCTATCAATTCAAAAGAAAAACACTTGTCTTCTCTGCGATGCTGCCTTTCCGTGCTGATGCAGGCAGTTTCATTGCTGTAAAGCGCCTCTTCAATGTTCACAGGGGTGGCCAGAAAGTGGCCAATGTACACTGAGGTGTGGCTGAAAACTGATAGTCGCCAAAACCAGTTTAAGGTTAGTCTACCAAAAACTACTACTAAACTATACATAGCATCATCCCATACAGCTGATGACTTACATTCATGCAGGTTATTATGTTTTATTTTGATATGCATATGACTAAATAAAGAAGCTTTGTTATTCATAATTAGAGCTAGCTTTTATAATGTGATGTGAGGTGTACTGTTGTAAAGCGATTCATAACACAATGCAAATTGAATGGAAATGTGTAACTGAAGATATAAGGATTCTGGTTGGGGATTTTGTGTTTTTTTTGTGTGTTTCTGTAAAGAATGAGTTTTCTCTGTAGTGTGTCTGGGCTCTCCCTTAGAGATAGGGTGAGGAGCTCAGTCATCCAGGGGGGACTTAGAGTAGAGCCGCTGCTCCTCCACATCGAGAGAAGCCAGGTGAGGTGGCTCGGGCATCTGATAAGGATGCCTCCTCGACATCTCCCTGGTGAGGTGTTCCAGCCACGTCCCACAGGGAGGAAGCCCAGGGGGAGAAACAGGACACACTGGAGGCACTATGTTTCTCTGCTGGCATGGGAGCACCTTGGGATTTCCCTGGAAGAGCTGGGCCAAGGGGCTGGGGAGAGGGACGTCTGGGCCTCCATACTGAAGCTGCTACCCCCGCGACCCGACCCCGGATAAGCGGAAGAGGATGGATGGATGGGTAGATGGGTGGATGGATGGATGGTGTTTTTAATAAAGCCATTGCTGTGGCATACTGTTCAACTCCTCAAAGTTCTTCTTTTTTTTTCTTGCAAAAATAACAATTCAATTTAGAAATAAACAACCTTGGTATCCCTGGATTATTGGTGCACTTGTAATTTCTATGGTTTTTAACCAATCAGCGTTCTTGTTTATTTTGCTGTAACAATCTATAAACCTTCCCAAAAGGCAAAATATGTCATTAAACATCAATGTGACATCAAACACTGATATCAATTTGTTACCCTAATTTAGACAAAAAAAAAAAAAAAAAAATCAAAATTACATCACTCTTTTGACATCAATTTGATTTATGTCAAATAATGATTTTATTGATGTCATTTTAACATGAATTCATTGTGATTTGTTACCACCACCTAAGGCCGCGAGCCCAACTTTGTGAACCGTTAAGATTTATTTTTACGCAATCTTAAACCAGACCTCGTCCCTGCAGAGATTGGTAGTTCCAAAAGGGAGCTGATTCACATATTTTTTTTCCTAAACTAAAGAATGGAGTTTTATACTAAGCTAGTAAGCTTTGGGGCACAGCACGTATACAACTCGATGGAGTACATAAAGTGTGATATATTAGCTTGTGTCGGCGCTAATAAGTGGATCTGCTTACCTCATCGTTAGGACACGGTATCACGCAGCAGCAGCCAGGAAGGCAGACGGAAAAAAACGGCGACTGAACTAAGGAAAAACAAGATGTCAAGTGTTCCCAAAATGTCTGTTCAACAGTTCGTCTAATTTTCTCCCGGAACCATGAATCAAAGCTTGCTCGACCCAATTTCTTCCCTACTTCGTTGCGCTGCAAAGATTTAAGCAACAAGCTTTTGACAGCTTACTGTACGACCGTCATTTTCATGTGATGACGTAGTTTTCCGGGGTGAGCCGAACATCAACCAGACAAGCAACACTCCAATATATATATATATTTAAACTCTTTAAAATTAAAGTAACGATATATTAAACGATTTTATACAAAACTGATATATTTTTCACGCTTTGGTGCGAGTTGGATATAGTACTTTTCTGCTTTGGGTGTCTTAGCACCCCTCTAACCACTGCAGGATGGTACAATCCACACGAATGCCAGCAGGCTAAAAGGGCAAGGTTTTGCCTGTTACCAAGGAAACAACAGTAAAACCATGTGGATGTTTTTAGATTAGTTTATGTTAACGCGCTCACATTCACTCATATAAACCACTTATTAGAGGGATGTTACTGTATATGTTTAAGACAATACCTAATTTACAATTTCACCAACAAATGTAAAATTACATTTCCAGGTTAAATAGATAAATGTGTTTAGATTTTAATAATAAACAATATATGGTTGCCTGCTTAATAAGTATTTTATTAGAAGCTTTTTTAATCTACAGAGCTGTAGTCAGATGCAATGTAACTGACAGCAGGATGCACCACTGCAGCTATATGCTCAAGGTCAAATAACATGGAAGCTAACCCAGATAGGATCATGCTGCCAAGAGGTGGAAAGACAAGGAGGGAGCAACTGTTTAATATCAGGAGTAAACATATCAATTTGTAGAAAATGTTTGAAACACTTCCAAATCACTGAGTTTTGTTTATTATTTTTATTTATTTATTTACTTAAAGCTATATATGTTAATTATACAATGATTCATTGTTGTTTAATCCCAGATTTCTAGATATAAGATTTGATTGAAGTGAGACAACACAAAGACCTGGAAAAGGAAAGTTGAAAGGTAACTTTTTATCATTAATCAGTCCCAGTCTGACTAAAGAAAAATCACACACGTTTTGCTAAACTGAACAGTGTTCCAGAAAGCTAAAATCTAGAACTGCATTTCTTTAGCCTGAATTTGTTATTGTGTAATGATGAGATTTATTTTTCTTATTTATTATCAGGGCCGGCCCAAGTCATAAGTGAACCAAAGAGATTTGTTGTTTCTATACTTTTTTTGGTGATTTCTATATAGACAGTACTAGAGTTGAGGGAGGATGAGGGGGGATGGCTCCCCCCTTCTTAAAATAAAATAAAAAATAATCCCTCTTCTTAAATGACCATCCCCCCATATCATCTCCTAAATATGTAAAATTTCTACTATATATTAACAGTAATGGCAATAATATTGCCCTTTCAATATGTGACGGGCTGTGGGCTTACAAGTAGCCTGAGCAAAATTAATAAAATCAAAGAAGGTGCCTACCATGAATATGAAGCTGATCCCAGTGGGAAATTTGTCCCTAACTATGTAGGGACAGTGATAGCCATGCCAGTCCAGGAACTGACTGCAGTTCTACTGTAAGGTGCCTTGGTCAAGGTCAATGACTGGCATACCTGACATGTAACAACCATATCTAGCATGTTTCTTTAGGTTAATAGACTATATTAATTAGGCTATATATGCCTTTTTTTTTTTTTCTTTTTTTTTTTACAATTAGACTACTTTAAATAGAAATAGAAACAGGACAAAATAGTGCAATTTTTATATATAGAAACCGTTGCATATTATTCCTGCCTGATCTGAATCATGTCACCTGTCTGTTCCTGATCTGGATCCTGTCACCTGTCTGTTCCTTATCTGGATCCTGTCACCTGTCTGTTCCTGATCTGGATCCTGTCACCTGTCTGTTCCTGCCACCTGTTTGTTCCTGCCTGATCTGGATCCTGTCACCTGTCTGTTCCTTATCTGGATCCTGTCACCTGTCTGTTCCTGATCTGGATCCTGTCACCTGTCTGTTCCTG